>NC_041230.1:49755683-49757011 GCF_002837175.3 Physeter macrocephalus | reverse complement strand
GTGGGTTTATCTCTGGGCTTTCTATCCTGTTCCATTGATCTATATTTGTTTTTGTGCCAGTACCATACTGTCTTGATTACTGTAGCTTTGTAGTATAGTCTGAAGTCAGGGAGCCTGATTCCTCCAGCTCCGTTTTTTTTCTCAAGGTTGCTTTGGCTATTCGGGGTCTTTTGTGCTTCCGTACAAATTGTGAAATTTTTTGTTCTAGTTCTGTGAAAAATGCCATTGATAGTTTGATAGGGATTGCATTGAATCTGTAGATTGCTTTGGGTAGTATAGTCATTCTCACAATGTTGATTCTTCCAATCCAAGAACATGGTATATGTCTCCATCTGAGGGCACGAACCTGCGTCCCCTGCATCGGCCAGCGGACTCTCAACCACTGCGCCACCAGGGAAGCCCTGTGCATTAATTTTGTATCCTGCTTTTTACCAGATTCATTTATTAGCTCTAGTAGTTTTCTGGTAGCATCTTTAGGATTCTCTATGTATAGTATCATGTCATCTGCAAACAGTGACAGCTTTACTTCTTTTCCGATTTGGTTTCCTTTTATTTTTCTTCTCTGATTGCTGTGGTAAAAACTTCCAAAACTTTGTTGAATAATAGTGGTGAGAGTGGGCAACCTTGCCTTGTTCCTGATCTTAGTGGAAATGGTTTCAGTTTTCCACCATTGAGCACGATGTTGGCTGTGGGTTTTTCATATATGGCCTTTATTATGTTGAGGTAAGTTCCTTCTATGCCTACTTTCTGAAGGGTTTTTATCATAAATGGGTGTTGAATTTTGTCAAAAGCTTTTTCTGCATCTATTGAGATGATCATATGGTTTTTCTCCTTCAATTTGTTAATATGTTTTATCACATGGATTAATTTGCGTATATTGAAGAATCCTTGCATTCCTGGGATAAACCCCACTTGATCATGGTGGATGATCCTTTTAATGTGCTGTTGGAGTCTGTATGCTAGTATTTTGTCATGGATTTTTGCATCTATGTTCATCAGTGACATTGGCCTGTAGTTTTCTTTTTTTGTGACATCTTTGTCTGGTTTTTGTATCAGGGTGATGGTGGCCTCCTAGAATGAGTTTGGGAGTGTTCCTCCCTCTGCTATATTTTGGAAGAGTTTGAGAAGGATAGGTGTTAGCTCGTCTCTAAATGTTTGATACAATTCGCCTGTGAAACCATCTGGTCCTGGGCTTTTGTTTGCTGGAAGATTTTTAATCACAGTCTCAGTGTCAGTGCTTGTGATTGGTCTGTTCATATTTTCTGTTTCTTCCTGGTTCAGTCTTGGAAGGCTGTGCTTTTCTAAGAATTTGTCCATTTCTTCCAAAT
>NC_041230.1:49751260-49754809 GCF_002837175.3 Physeter macrocephalus | reverse complement strand
TTTCTCTAATTGCTTTAGGTGTATGGTTAGGTTGTTTATTTGAGATGGTTCTTGTTTCTTGAGGTAGGATTGTATTGCTCTAAACTTCCCGCTTAGAACTGCTTTTGCTGCATCCCATAGGTTTTGGATAGTCGTGTTTTCATTGTCTTTTGTTTCTAGGTATTTTTTTATTTCCTATTTGATTTCTTCAGTGATATGTTCGTTATTAAGTAGTGTGTTGTTTAGCCTCCATGTATTTGTAATTTTTACAGATTTTTTCCTGTAATTGATGTGTAGTCTCACAGCGTGTGGTCGGAAAAGATACTTGATACGATTTCAATATTCTTAAATTTACCAAGGCTTGATGTTGTTGATTTCCCCTTTTATGGCTGTTAGTATTTGCCTTATGTGCTGAGGTGTTCCTAGGTTGGGTGCATAAATATTTACAGTTGTTATATCTTCTTCATGGATTGATCCCTTGATCATTATGTAGTGTCCTTCTTTGTCTCTTGTAATAGTCTTTATGTTAAAGTCTGTTTTGTCTGATATAAGAATTGCTACTCCAGCTTTCTTTTGATTTCCATTTGCATGGAATAGCTTTTTCCATTCCCTCACTTTCAGCCTGTGTGTGTCCCTAGGTCTGAAGTGGGTCTCTAGTAGACAGCATATATATGGGTCCTGTTTTTGTATCCATTCAACCAGTCGGTGTCTTTTGGTGGGAGCATTTAATCCATTTACATTTAAGGTAGTTATCGATATGTATGTTCCTATTACCATTTTCTTAATTGATTTGGGTTTGTTATTGGAGGTCTTTTCCTTCTCTTGTGTTTCCTGTCTAGAGAAGTTCTTTGGCATTTGTTGTAAAGCTGGTTTCGTGGTGCTGAATTCTCTTAGCTTTTGCTTGTCTGTAAAGGTTTTAATTTCTCCGTAGAATATGAATGAGATTTTGCTGGGTAGTGTAATCTTGGTTGTAGCTTCTTCCGTTTCATCACTTTGAATATGTCCTGCCATTCCCTTCTGGCTTGCAGAGTTTCTGCTGAAAGATCCGCTGTTAACCTTATGGGGATTCCCTTGTATGTTATTTGTTGTTTTTCCCTTGCTGCTTTTAATATTTTTTCTTTGCATTTAATTTTTGATAGTTTGATTAGTATGTGTCTTGGTGTGTTTCTCCTTGGATTTATCCTGTTTGGGACTCTCTGTGCCTTTTGGACTTGATTAACTATTTCCTTACCAATATTAGGGAAGTTTTCAACTATAATCTCTTCAAATATTTTCTCACTCCCTTTCTTTTTCTCTTCGTCTTCTGGGACCCCTATAATTCTAATGTTGGTGCGTTTAATGTTGTCCCAGAGGTCTCTGAGACTGTCGTCAATTCTTTTAATTCTTTTATCTTTATTCTTCTCTGCAGTAGCTATTTCCACTATTTTATCTTCCAGGTCACTTAATCCGTTCTTCTGCCTCACTTACTCTGCTATTGATTCCTTCTAGAGAACTTTTAATTTCATTTATTGTGTTAGTCATCCTTTGTTTGCTCTTTAGTTTTTCTAGGTCCTTGTTAACCGTTTCTTGTATTTTCTCCATTCTATATCCAAGATTTTGAATCATCTTTACTATCATTACTCTGAATTCTTTTTCAGGTAGACTGCCTATTTCCTCTTCATTTGTTTGTTCTGGTGTACGAGGCTGGATCTTGGCTTTGTGGTGGGCAGGACCGCATCCGGTGGTGTGTTTTGGGGTGTCAGTGACCTTATTTTGGTTTGAGGCAGCCTCTCTGCTAAAGGGTGGGGTTGCGTTCCGGTCTTGCTAGTTGCTTGGCATAGGGTGTCCAGCACTGTATCTTGCTGGTCGTTGAGTGGAGCTGGGTCTTAGTGTTGAGATGGAGATCTCTGGGAGAGCTTTTGCCATTTGATATAACATGTAGCTGGGAGGTCACTGGTGGACCAATGTCCTGAACTCAGCTCTCCCACCTTAGAGGCACAGGCCTGAGGCCTGGCTGGAGCACCAAGACCCTGTCAGCCACACATCTCAGAAGAAAAGGAAGGAGAAAAATAAATAAGTAAGTAAAATAAAAGAACGTTATTAAAATAAAAAATAATTATTAAAAATAAAAAATTTTTAAAGTAATAAAAAAAGGGAAAAAAAAAGAAAGAAGAGCAGCCAAACCAAAAAACAAATCCACCAATGATAACAGGCTCTAAAAACTAACTATAGTAGAAAAACAAACAAAAGACAACAAAAAACAATACAAAACAAAATGGACAGACAGAACCCTAGGACAAATGGTAACAGCAAAGCACTACAGACAGAATCACACAAAGAAGCATACACATACACACTCACAAAAAGAGAAAAAGGAAAAATATATATATATCGTTGCTCCCAAATTCCATTGCCTCAATTTTGGGATGATTCATTGTCTATTCAGGTATTTCACAGATGCAGGTATGTCAAGGTGATTGTGGAGATTTAATCTGCTGCTCCTGAGGCTGCTGGGAGAGATTTCCCTTTCTCTTCTTTGTTTGCACAGCTCCTGGGGTTCAGCTTTGGATCCGGCCTCGTCTATGTGTGTAGGCCGCCTGAGGGTGTCTGTTCTTTGCTCAGACAGGACGGGGTTAAAGGAGCAGCTGATTAGGAGGCTCTGGCTCCCTCAGGCCGGGGGGCGGGGGGAGGGAGGGGTACGGAATGCAGAGCAAGCCTGTGGCGGCAGAGGCCCGAGTGATGTTGGAACAGCCTGAGGCGTGCTGTGTGTTCTTCCCGGGGAAGTTGTCCCTGGATCACGGGACCCTGCCAGTGGCAGGCTGCACAGGCTCCCGGGAGGGGAGGTGTGGATAGTGACCTGTCCTTGCACACAGGCTTCTTGCTTGTGGCAGCAGCAGCCTTAGCGTTTCACGCCCGTCTCTGGGGTCCGCGCTGATAGCCACGGCTCGCGCCAGTCTCTGGAGCTCATTTTGGCGGTGCTCTGAATCGCCTCTCCTTGCGCACCCCGAAACAATGGTCTCTTGCCTCCTAGGCAGTTCCAGACATTTTGCCGGACTCCCTCCCAGCTAGCTGTGGCACACTAGCCCCCTTCAGGCTGAGTTCACGCAGCCAACCCCCATCCTCTCCCTGGGATCTGATCTCCGAAGCCCGAGCCTCAGCTCCCAGCCCACACCCACCCTGGCGGGCGAGCAGACAAGCCTCTCAGGCTAGTGGGTGCTGGTCAGCAGTGATCCTCTGTGCAGGAATCTCTCTGCTTTGCCCTGTGCACCCCTGTTGCTGCGCTCTCCTCCATGGCTCTGAAGCTTCCCCCCTGCCACCCCCGTCTCTGCCAGTGAAGGGGCTTCCTAGTGTGTGGCAACTTTTCCTCCTTCACAGCTCCCTCCCAGTGGTGCAGGTCCTGTCCCTATTCTTTTGTCTCTGATTTTTCTTTTTTCTTTTGCCCTACCCAGGTACGTGGGGAGTTCCTTGCCTTTTGGGAAGTCTGAGGTCTTTTGCCAGTGTTCAGTAGGTGTTTTGTAGGAGTTGTTCCACATGTAGATGTATTTCTGATGTATTTGTGTGGAGGAAGGTGATCTCCACATCTTACTCCTC
>NC_041230.1:49722378-49750580 GCF_002837175.3 Physeter macrocephalus | reverse complement strand
CTGAAGCTTCCCCCCTGCCACCCCCGTCTCTGCCAGTGAAGGGGCTTCCTAGTGTGTGGCAACTTTTCCTCCTTCACAGCTCCCTCCCAGTGGTGCAGGTCCTGTCCCTATTCTTTTGTCTCTGATTTTTCTTTTTTCTTTTGCCCTACCCAGGTACGTGGGGAGTTCCTTGCCTTTTGGGAAGTCTGAGGTCTTTTGCCAGTGTTCAGTAGGTGTTTTGTAGGAGTTGTTCCACATGTAGATGTATTTCTGATGTATTTGTGTGGAGGAAGGTGATCTCCACATCTTACTCCTCTGCCATCTTGAAGGCCTCCCCTGGTTTTTTTTTTAAGCAGTTTTTTAATTTAGTGTACTGTTCAGGTGCCAATTCTTTTTTGTTTTTTCAATTTTATTTAAGTGTAGTTGATACACAATATTGTGTTAATTTCTTCTGCGCAGGAAAGTGACTCAGTTATGTATATATATATATATATATATATATATTCCTTTTCATATTCTTTTCCATTATGGTTCATAGCAGGATATTGAATGTAGTTCCCTGTGCTATACAGTAGGACGTTGTTTTTTATCCATGCTGTATATAATATATAATATATATATATATATTATATATATATATATATAATAGCTTGCATCTTCTAATCCAAAACTAGCATTCCTTCCTACCCCTCCCCACCTCTCCCTTGGCAACCACAAGTCTGTTCTCTATGTCTGTGAATCTGTTTCTGTTTCGTAGATGTGGTGTGCATCGTATTTTAGATTCCACATATAAGTGATATTGTTTGGTATTTGTTTTTCTCTGTATGACTTACTTCACTCAGTATGATAATCTCTAGGTCCATCCATGTTGCTGCAGATGGCGTTATTTTATTCTTTTTGATGGCTGAGTAATATTCAATTTTATATATGTACCACATCTTCTTCATCCATTCATCTGTCGATGGACATTTAGGTTATTTCCGTGTTGTGGCTATTGTAAATAGCGCTGCTATGAACATAGGGTTGCATGTGTCTTTTTGAATTATTGTTTTGTCTGGGTATATGCCCAGGAGTGGGATTGCTGGGTCATATGGTAGTTCTATTTTTAGTTTTTTAAGGAAACTCCATACAGTTCTCCACAGTGGCTGTACCAATTTACATTGCCACCAACAGTGTAGGAGGGTTCCCTTTTTGCCACACCCTCTCCAGCATTTGTTACTTGTAGACTTTTTAATGACAACCATTCTGACTGATGTGAGGTGGTACCTCATTGTAGTTTTGATTTGCATTTCTCTAATAATTAGTGATGGTGAGCATCTTTTCATGTGCCTACTGGTCATCTGCGTGTCTTTTCTGGAGAAATATCTGTTAAGGTCTTCTGCATATTTTTCAGTTGGGTTTTTTGTTTTTTTGTTGTTGAGTTGTATGAGCTGTTTGTATAATTTGGAAATTAAGCCCTTGTCTTGTCCCCTCATTTGCAAATATTTTCTCCCATTCCATATGTTGTCTTTTTGGTTTTTTCATGGTTTCCTTTGCTATGCAAAAGCCTGTAAGTTTGATTAGGTCCCATTGTTTATTTTTTGTTTTTATTTTTCTTGTCTTGGGAGATGGACCTAAGAAAACATTGGTACAATTTATGTCAGAGAATGTTTTGCTTATGATCTCTTCTAGGAGTTTTATGGTGTCATATCTTATGTGTAAGTCTTTAAGCCATTTTTTGAGCTTATTTTTGTGCATGGTATGAGCGTGTGTTCCAAGTTCATTGATTTACATGCAGCTGTCCAACTTTCCTAGCACCACCTGCTGAAGAGACTGTCTTCTTCTCATTTTATATTCTTGCCTCCTTTGTGGGAGAACAATTGAGTGTAGGTGTGTGTGTTTATTTCTGGGCTCCCTATTCTGTTCCATGGATCCATATGTCTGTTTTTGTGCCAATATCACACTGTTTTGATTACTGTAGCTTCATAGTATTGTCTGAAGTCTGGGAGGGTTATCCCTCCTGCCTTGTTCTACTTCCTCAGGATTGGTTTGCCAGTTCTGGGTCTTTTATAGTTCCATATAAATTTTAGGATTATTTTTTCTAGTTCTGTGAAAAATGTCACGGGTAACTTGATAGGGATCACATTAAATCTGTAGATTACTTTGGATTGTACTGCCATTTTGAAAATATTAATTTTTCTAATCCAAGAGCACGGGATATCTTTTCATTTCTTTGAATCCTCCTTAATTTCCTTTATTAACGTTTTTTACTTCTTGGCATATACGTCTTTCACGTCGTTGGTGAGGTTTATTCCGTAAGTATTTTATTGTTTTTTTGATGCAGTTTTAAAGGGGATTGTTTGTTTACATTCCTTTTCTGATAATTCATTTTTAGTGTAAAGAAATGCAGCCAATTTCTGTATGTTAATCTTTGTCCTTCTACCTTGCTGAATTTGTTTATCAGTTCTAGTAGTATTTGTGTGGAGTCTTCAGGGTTTTCTGTATATAGTATCATGTCATTTGCATATAATAACAATATGAGCTCTTCCCTACCAATCTGAATACCTTTTCTTTCTTTTTCTTGTCTGACTGCTGTGGCTAGGACTTCCACTACTATGTTGGAAAGAAGTGGTGAGAGTGGGCATCCTTGTCTTGTTCCAGATATTAGCGGGAAGTCTTTCAGCTTTTAAGTATTATATTGGCTATGGGTTTGTCATAAAAAGCTTTTATTATGTTGAGATGTGTTCCCTCTATACCTACTTTGGTAAGAGTTTTTATCATAAATGGATGTTGAATTTTGTCAAATACTTTTTCTGCATCTACTGAGATGATCATGTGGTTTTTGTCCTTTCTCTTGTTGATGTGGTGTATCACATTGATTGATTTGTGTGTTGAACCATCCTGGTGACCCTGGCAAGAAGCCAACTTGGTCTTGGTGTATGACATTTTTAAGTGTTGTTGGATTCGGTTTGCTAATGTTTGGTTGAGAATTTGGGGGACTACATTGATCAAAGATATTGGCCTGTAATTTTCTTTTTTGGTAGTGTCTTTGGTTTTGGTATCAGGGTGATGGTGGCTTCATAGAATGTCTTTGGGAGTGTTCCTTCCTGTTCATTCTTTAGGAAGAGTTTGAGGAGGATCGGTATAAGTTCTTTGTAAGCAAGCCTGCTTTTACATTTCTACCAAGCAGAGCAGCACTTCCAATATTTAAAAAAGAAATAAAACACACTACAGAGCTAAAACTACATTTTCCTATCTCACTCACTGCCTTCCCTCCAACACAATCACTGTCTTGACTTTTGGATGTTCCTTTCAGTCCATTTGTATACGTTTACCTATCTATCCATATGTCTGTTACAAGCAATATATGATATTGTTTTGCATGTAGTTTTTAAAATGTGTATAAATGGTATCACTGGGTATGCATGGTTTTGCATTTCACTTTTCTCAAACTGTATTGTTTAAATGTATCCATGTTGTGTATATGTGCTGAGCTCCATTCCATTCCACCTCCCTATACTATTCCATCTTTCCAATAGCCTGCATTTTCCTGCATGTCCTCCTACTAATTTGTGTTGTTCCATTGTTTTTTCCTCCGCTATCTTTGTGTGTATGTAGCTCCCTCCACTCAAATTATAGTTGTGAGATCCATCCATGCTGTTACAGCTCAGTGATTTGTGGTTGCTGTATTTGCTCCATTGTGTAAAGACACACAGTTTAACAGTTGTGCAGTAGACGGACAGTAGAACTCTTTCAGGTTTTGCCTAGTGTGAATCACAGTACTACAGTCTTATACATGTCTTTTGGAGGCACAGGTATGCACTTCTAGTAGGTATACAGTTGTCCCTCAGTATCTGTGGAGGAGCGGCTTTAGGACCTGCTGTGTTACAGTACTCCCAGGACGCTTAAGTCTCACAGTCGGCCCGCCTTATCCGTGGATTCGGCTCCTGCAGATTCAGCCAGTGTGGATTGGAAACATAGTACATTATCTGAAGTTCTGTTGAATCCACGGATGCGGAACCCGCAGATACCGAGGGCCAACTGTATTTAGGAGTGGAATTGCTGGTCGTAGGGTATGCATGTGGTTACCTTCGGTAGAGAGAGTGAAAAGTCTTTACAATGTAGTTTGCTACCAATTTACAGAACAACCAGTTGCCCTACATTCTTGCTAGCAACTGATAGTACTGTTAGGCTTTTCAGTTTTTGCCACTCCAGTAAGCAGTTAGTGGTATCTTATTGTCTTAATTTGCATTTTCTCTTACAGATAATGAGTAAGCATCTTTTCATTTGCCTATCAGCCATTTGGATGTACTCTTGTGAAGTGCTTATTTATGAAATACACCTTTCCCTAATGGATTATCTTATTGACTTAGAGGGATGGAGTCACATTTTGACTGAGGTTCTTTGTCAGATAGATTGTTGCAAATGTCTTCTTCCACCCTGTTGCTTGCCTTTCCATTCTACTAATTATATGTTCTGATAAACAGCAGTTCTGAGCTCTAGCAGAGTCTAATTTTGTCTTCCTTCAGGGGTAGTGCTTTTGGTGTTCTGCTGAAACAACTTCTCTCTACTCTAAGATTGTGAATGACTTCTGGAACTGTTACTGTTTTATCTTCTCCATTTTGATTTGTAATCTGAGCTTGATTTTTTTTTTTCTTTTGGCTGCATTGGGTCTTCATTGCTAAGCGTGGGCTTTCTCCAGTTGCAGCGAGCGGGGGCTACTCTTTGTTGTGGTGCCTAGGCTTCTCATTGCGGTGGCTTCTCTTGTTGCAGAGCACGGGGTCTAGGCGTGCGGGCTCAGTAGTTGCAGCACGCGGGCTCTAGAGCGCAGGCTCAGTAGTTGTGGCGCACGGGCTTAGTTGCTCCGCGGCATGTGGGATCTTCCCGGACCAGGGATGGAACCCGTGTCCCCTGCCTTGGCAGGCGGATTCTTAACCACTGTGCCACCAGGGAAGCCCTAACTGGGCTTGATTTTTGTGTGGTGTAAGTAGGGGTCAGATTTCATGTCTATTGGTGATGCTAAAATGAATTTGCCTAATAGATATAAATAAATAAATGGCAACAACTGTGAGTACTGACTCACAGCCAACGATCAATTGAGTTTCCACTGGACACAATCTGCACTTCTAGGAGCAAGAATCGTCTGAATTACTCACAGTGGAAGGTGTAGAATCAGATCATCAGGAGAGCTGGTAGCCTAAACATGTATTGTTCTTTGAATTCTCCTTTGAACCAGTTGTAACATTTTCTTGGTTCCTTTGTTAATAAAGGAGTTAAATAAATTTTTGGACATGTGTTCAATTTTGTATCTTTATGAGAGTTATGATTTTATCCACTTTTTAAAAATGAACTTTTAGCAGTTCTAATTCCTTTGCTTTTTACTCCTCCCTGTTTACCTTCAAGTGCAAGGGTTCGTCACACAAGTTTTTGGACCAGGGTGACTCGTCCAGTCATCAGTAGATTAGGGCTGGGGATAAAACAGTTGGAAGATACACAGTGTGGCTTCCTGCACACGGGACTTGATGACAAGAAAATACAATGGCTGACAGCTCTCCTGTGCCCTATCACTTAGTCAAGAAATACAGGTGTTTTTAGTAACATTGCCCCTCTAGCACAGAGCATTCTTCCAAAGACTGACAAATTGCAGAGTGGTCACGTGTTAGTTTTAGAAACTTGGGTTTCTACATAGAGTGAGCTTTTGCTGAAAGTAAGACCAGTAACCTAGAGAAAAGAGTAAAGGATAGAAAAACAGATTGTTTAAAGAGAATTGTAACGGTACCTATCTTGTGACTGACCTATTGTTTTTAGGAGAACAAAAAAAGTGAATAGCATTTAAAAACAATAACAACAAAATGCTTCTGGGTAGATTGCTGTATTCAATGAGACCAAATTTTATTTTTTAAAAGTGTGACACAGCCGTTAAATTTTCACGTTAACAACAGCCAACATTTGTGTAACTCATTCACACGATCTTCTATGTACACACAAGCACACACTACATAAAAAATAAATTAAGCTTTAATAATGAAACACATTTACAAATGCATCTTCTTAAAGCCTATCAAAAAGTAAGAAATCTGGACATTTCTGAGACAGGATCACTGTAGAAGCTGGCTCTTCAAGAAGAAAACATTTTGAGAATGAAAAGCCTGAGACATATCACTGAGTATTCTTCAAATGCCAGTTTTGTAATTCTGCATATTTCTTAATCTAATTATTAGCTTTCTCTTGGCGAGAATATAGCTTTTAGGGTTGTCTCCAAAAAGTCAGATGTCACCCTAAGTAGAAAGTTCAGCTACATTCCTTCTGAAAATTAAAAGAAGTAGAGCCCCTTTTAGGCATCCTTCTTATTTCCAAATACGACTCATTCTTAGTGGCCCTAGATCAGCGACTGTAAAATGTTATGTTCAGAGACCTCAGAAGTGAATTTTGAAAACCGGTGTTTGCCCTTACACATTTCTAAATTGATGTCTAAAATTTTTCATCCTAAATAGCTGCAAAGGATCAAACTGCCGGCACGTTGTAGATGCTGCAAAATGGTTACATTCCCCTTTACATTTAGCCAAGAGGCTCTAAGCACACAATAGGTGGTAGCCACTACCATCCTTTCAAAAAATTAAACAAGGCAATTTTTTAATGGTAGGAAATGCTACAGTTTTCTTTTTTACTCACTGAATTTGTATTTTTATTCCACTTCCCCCTCAAAATTTTAGCCCAGTTATTCTTGGCTTTTATGTTGTTTAGTTGCATTTCTGTAACAAAATTACATATCCTGTCATCATAAGGCTCTACATATTTTAAACTTCTTCTGGACTGAGCTTAATAAACAAATAGAGTGCACATTTTAATAAAGTACTAAATAAGCACAGTAAAATTTCATTGGCAATGTATCACTTAAGGAGCTGAAGAAGGCTTCTCCCTCCGATTATTTCATCTCTGTATAGATTAATATTATCTTTGTTAGAATTGTCTCGGTACAGTATCAATTCCATTCTCCCTTTTCAATTTTATGTATGGAAATATCGATGGTCTTTCACACAGTTAGATGGGAACAGACGGAATTATGTGACAGCAGCGTAGCTGAATTCTTCCAGCTCCTTCAGAACTACATGCTAAAATAAATACTCAGAAATCTTGGGTGTTCCTTCAATTTTGTTGAAAGCAAAGAATTGGGAACCACCAGCATTGCAGAAGGATTTGTATCCTGTTAAGAGGCTTTCACTTTCCAAACACCATATTTTGATGTTTACATCTTGAGTCATGCTCTACAGCAAGACTGACTATGGGGAAAGATGTTTTCTTCGGTAAGGAGAGAAAAGGGCGTTTTCTCAGGCAGATGAATCTTAGGAAAGAGTACAATAGGAAGGGGAGGATCTGAAAATTGACGCCCTAAAACTAACTCCTTGGAAAGGTCTGGTAGATTGCTAGGGGTAAGACTGGCCCACTTAAAAAATTATTGGCCTTGGGGGCTTCAGTTTAGTTTTTATTTAACTATGTCATAAAGCATATAAATTATTAGATTATATTGCCTTCTTAATTAATAGAGCAGCAGGTCCTCAAATGTATTCCACTGTAACTAGTCCCGTAAGATGTTTGTTGGCAAAAGGGTTCTCAGATCAAACTTGGGAAAGGGATATTCTACACCCCTCTTCACTGTGCCCATTAGAATAGCCAAGTTTTACAGTAGAGAGATTAACTTGCTATAACCTACATTTCACAAACTCAAATGATCTAACCAGCCTCCTCCATTTATATTTCCACGTAATAACGGATGTTCACCATTTCCTTTACCAATTAGAATAAAGACTGTTTTACACATAGGCCATCATGGCTTGACTCCATCAATGTTGCTGCCATTTCAGGCTGTTCCTATCAATGACGATTCTCCTTGACCTGAATCGGCTGTGCTCATTACATGGCTGTTAAACCACAATCTCAGCTAGATATTTTATACTTAGGTTATGTGGCATCTGGGCAGACTCTGATGTCATCTGTGCCCCTCACTTGCTCTGTGTCTCAACCTAGAGAATCCTGCCACCACCAAGAACCAGATTAATGTGTTACCCTATTAAGGGGAGAGTGTAGTGCCAAAGCAAATATTCTCTAATGGTGGATTCAAGTCACTGTAGCACGGAGGAGCAGGAGCCCGTTTTAGGGGAGAAGGTTCTTCCCAGCACCATTGAGAGTATAAACCCTCTCATGTGCCTGCTCTGTCTCTGCGTGAGTATGGCTCGGTATGGATTCTACAAGATAGCAGCTGAAAAGATGCTTAGCTTCTGCCTTCTGTGCTACCACTTCTTAATTGTTTTTGATACAGTAGCAGAAAATCCATTTTAAGCAGAAAGGGGATCTTGGTCTTACCTTTTGGCTTTAAAATGGAGTGAGGTGGAAGGTTTATGTCTTTTATTCATCCCTAGCTGAAAACAGGTAATGACATCAACACCTGAGCTTGTAGAGGTAATGCTGGAGCCAAAAGGGGCTTGTGGCTGGAGGTGCAATAATTAGGCTCCAGTGGCTTCCTGGCCACCAGCCAATGGGGCACTGGCTACAGAGTCTGAAAATTCCCTCCGTGCAGGGTTCAACTCAGTGCCTTTTCCATCTAACCTTTCTTGAATGTTGCTTTGAACATTTGCTACCATCGGGAATGTTCTTCCCGCAGTCGCTGGCTGCCAAATAAAGTAGCAACTCCAACTCAAGGAATAACTAAGTAATAAGAGCAGCCTGACCAAGGTGGGGCTGTTAGGTATACTCAGGCCTTCATGGAAGATAAAACGCATTTCTTTTAGAAGCACATGGATAGGTTCCATGAGACCGGTAACCATGGCTTTTTTTTTTTTTTCTTTCCTTAATTTTTTTAAGACCTGGAACCCCCAGACTTTGGCATAGTGCTTGGGGTATGGAAGAACTTGATAAACTTGCGTGGAATGGAGGGGTGGGGTCTTTTGATGAGACAGAGCATGGCTGCCTTTAAGGTACTCTTCAGCTAATTCGTGCACGCTAAACCCAGGCTAATAAGGGGCGGGCGGAGTGGATTTCTAGGACACATTTCCATCCAAGTAAAGCCACCAGACTGACGGCTGGTTTGTGGCTCCCCAGCAGTCACTTGTTTCCCATAGTTCCCTTTTGTCTCCTAAGTTAGTTCTCAGTTCCCTCTGACCAAGCTGTGGCTCTACGGACCACTCCCCACGCACGCCCCGCACACCAGCCTTGCCTTGAAAAAGCCTTATTAAAGGATCACACTGTACACATCATTAAACTGCGTCTCAAGATGTAGAGGAGGATCATCTTGTCCTAGGTGGGCCTGCCCCTTTGTGGGTGGCCGAGTCTGAGATTTTCTGTAGTTTCCTAAGGCTTCGCTCACTGCTCCAGAAAACTGGATAATCCAGAGAGCCTACCCTGTCACCCCATTTAAGCAGTGAGTGACCGCTTGCCTGTGGACAGCTGCAGACCCGAAGCTTCCCCGTGGCTATGCAGCCAGCTCTTAAGTGGACGGAGCAGGGGTGAGTGAGCAGCTGGCCGAGGCTTCAGGGGCTCTGATCAGCTCTGTAAATCGAGGAGGCCCCAAGATTTCCACCCTCGACCCCCACCGCCCCAGTCACGAAGCAAGTCTCTGTCTTAATGGATGGGCTCCACCTCCAGCCCCCTGTCATGTATGGCAGCAGGTCGGTTCAGCCTGCTGGTGGTAGTTAAAAGTGCTTTGACCTGGGGCAGGGCAAGGGCTCCTCTCCGGGCCCTGGTACATTCTGATGGCCTTAAGTGTGAAATCGTTTGCCTTTTAGGTCAAATCCTTTCCAGAATCTAATGAATTAGTTCTTTAGAGATGGGGCTCATCTTCTGCGGAAGTCAATTACCTGGGTCTTTAGGGGCCAGAGAAGGAATCCTGCGAACTCTACAGGTCGTGCACAGAAGCTTTAACTGATCAAGAGTTTTCATTGCTTTTATTCAGCGAGCTTTGGAACACGAGAGGCCAAATGTGAGCAGGTTTTGGGGGTCCTCTATAGAGACTCTAAGTTAAGAAATTGTCCAAGATGAAAAAGTTACCAGGAAATTACCCCAACTCATGCCACTTGGGTCGACTTCAGAAACGTCATCTAGCTGACAGGCTCGAGGAGAGGATGACCTCACACGCGAGCATGTTCCCAGGGTCCGAAGAGAGCACACAGTCCTACATGCAAACGCACGCGCACACACGGCACCTTTACACATGGAGCCCGGCTTCTATGAGTAAAACTTGCTGTTGCTGACTCTCTTCTCTCTTAACCTGAAATGAAACAGATTTCACCGTCAGCCATTAGTCTAGGACATGGGCCACGTGCTGAACTCTGACATCTCTCTGTCCACACGTTTGCAGGATCGTCGGGACTGGAGGGTACAGGGCACAGTTGGAGAAGTGAGTCCCTGGCAAAGACACACAGCTTCCGGGGATCTGTGTCCTCACTGGTCATTGTCCTGGGGTCACCGCTACTGTGTAGCTGTGGTCAAGATGAAATGAAAATAACATGGGTACGGAGTCTCCATGCTGTTTGCAACGGAGGTTGCTACTGGCATTTTCTTCCCCATAGTCGTTGGTGGAGCAGGACTATCCGGCATAGGTGGCTCTCCCTCCTTACACGGCCGCAGCACAACTCAAAGCATCCCTTGTTGCGGAGGGGGAGGGATTCTGTTTCGATTTAGGAACCACCGGACTAGCCCATGCTTGCGAAGTCTAGAAGCGTTCCTTAAACAGTAGTGGTGGGCTTCCCTGGTGGCGCAGCGGTTGAGCGTCCGCCTGCCGATGCGGGGGACGCGGGTTCGCGCCCCGGTCCGGGAAGATCCCACGTGCCGCGGAGCGGCTGGGCCCGTGAGCCGTGGCCGCTGCGCCTGCGCGTCCGGGGCGTGTGCTCCGCAACGGGAGAGGCCACAGCGGCGAGAGGCCCGCGTACCGCAAAAACAAACAAACAAAACAGTAGAGGTCATGGCTTATTTGCCCTCTGATACTCAAGTGTCCCTCTCATGAGGACCGTTCAGCTTAGGGAAGGTGCAGATGCTTAAGCTCTAACTGTAAGTAACTGATGGAGCAAAGACAAGGAGAGTCAAGGGTATCAGGATTTCTAAAGATGGCGGCTCTGCCGCAGCCCTGGCCCCGGGGCCCCACATCCCAGTGGCTACAGGGTCTGCGGGGTGGGGGTGGGGCTGACCCACCTGCGGTTGCACTTCTCCTGGTACAGCTGCAGCTGGTTCTCGTTGACGTTGAACTCTCTGACCAGGGCGTCCCGGTTGGCGTTGCGCAGGTTCTGGTGTGTGTCGTACAGAAAGAGCTGGTTGTTCAGCTCTTCTTGCCGCCTCCGCAGCTGGCGGCAGGAGGAGTAAAGCTCCTCTTCGCTCTCCTGGAGGACAGAAGTGAGAACAGCCATGTGGGGGCGCTGTCTTCCAAACCACGATGTGGGGCATGGCACCTGGGGGGCGTGAGGGAAGGGAGCCCAGGGCAGACCTGCCATCTGCAGGGACCTTCCCAGAAAATCTAGGGCCTCTTTTAACCCAAGGTAAACTTGCAGTCCTTTACTCCACGGGAAGCAAGCAGTTTAGAAACTCTGGTTCTCGAGGAGGGGGAGCTTTATTGTGAAACACTGAAATAACAAACGCACTGCCCACTGATCCTGTTTCTTAATCCAATCTGTGTTTTCGTGGGTCTGTGTCACCTTCTGGCTCTCATCCAAATGCAAAGGCTCAGTGCTTATAGTGGAACACAGCAGGTGAGGCAGAGGACAGCCTGGATGGCAGGTAGATTAGTGGTGGCCTGGGGGCCGGAGTGAATGGAGACAGCTAACGAGCAGGAGTTGCTTTCTGGGGTGATGAAAATATTCTAAAACTGGTCATGATGACGGTTACACAACTCTGAATAGACTGAAAACGACGGAACTGTATACTTTTAAGTGGGCGGAACGTACGATAAACGAATTATAGCTCAATAAACTTGTCACCCCCGCTGTGGCAAAAAGAGGCAGGGAAACACAGGCTATACCCCCAGAGATGGGCTTGTCAGTCTGGCCAGTAACGACGACTCCCCTGTCACCGCCGCCCCCAGGCGTGTGACCCAAGCCAGGCAGATGGGTAGCAGCCCCGGGCCTCTGGTCAGTGCTCTTGGTAAAAAGAAAGTTTCTTTTCTTGGGGATCAGTGGAAAGAGTGATGATTGTTTCCAGTTGCTAGTGGTCCCTCTGCTATCGCGTCGAGAAAGAGAGGGAAACAGAGCCACCGGGAGAACACCTGGATCCAGCCATGACTGTAAGGAGCCCTACTCCTAACCCTGCAGTTGTCCGAGCCAAAATATTCCCCCCCGTTATGCTAAGGGAAAAAAAAAAATCTTATCGGGTAAGGTGTTTGTATTTCAGCATGGGAGGACAAGGGTGTGTTGCCTCACTGATGTTTTTAAAAGGTCTCTGTCTATTGTGCAAAGGATGGCTACTCAGGGGGTGGGTCTAGTGGCTGTTACCAGTGGCGCAGTGGGTCAAGTGAGAGACTCCAGCGCTACAAAAACGGGCATCCATATACACAAGTGGGCTTCTTTTGTCGTTTATTTTTATAAAACGCGGCTCAGACCACAGCTGGGTCTGAAATTTTTTTCTCACCTTAACGACCTAACAAACCATCATGGATATCCCCGGGATAACAGGTAGAACTCTGACTTTGGAGAGTGGGGATAGAGATGGTAAAGGTTATCCTGGCCACTGGCAAAGTGCCGAGGAGTAAAACGATGATTGGCTTTGCACAAGGAGTGGAGGTAAAATGGGTAGCCCTTGGTAACTGATTCAACGTACTGAGTGAGGCCCTGGGAAGGGTCCATAGTGACTTCCCTTAAACGTTTATCCTTCCTCAAGGAGACCAGCTTTCCTTCCTATTAAAACTAAAGCAAAACAAAACGAAAGCCACATTGAAGTCTTAACACTGTACTACAAATGGTCTCTTTTCACCTGCTCTCCGCCTAGAAGAAAACAACTTATGTTGCTTTTGTATATGTAATGATGAGTAGCACTGATGTATATACACTACCAAAGGTAGAAGAGATAGCTAGTGGGAAGCAGCCGCATAGCACGGGGAGATCAGCTCCGTGCTTTGTGACCACCTAGAGGGGTGGGATAGGGAGGGGGGGAGGGAGGGAGATGCAAGAGGGGGAGGACATATGGGGCTATATGTATACATACAGCTGATTCACTTTGTTATACTGCAGAAACTAACATTGTAAAGCAATTATATTCCAATAAAGATGTAAAAAAAAAAATACACCTTTTCCACTAATGCTTTTAAAATTGCAGGCCTTTGTCTCCTTTTCTGAATCCCAGATCAGCTCGGTGCTTTGTGACCACCTAGAGGGGTGGGATAGGGAGGGGGGGAGGGAGGGAGATGCAAGAGGGGGAGGACATATGGGGCTATATGTATACATACAGCTGATTCACTTTGTTATACTGCAGAAACTAACATTGTAAAGCAATTATATTCCAATAAAGATGTAAAAAAAAAAATACACCTTTTCCACTAATGCTTTTAAAATTGCAGGCCTTTGTCTCCTTTTCTGAATCCCAAAGCATCTACAGCTGGGATATAATTTAGTCCTATGACATACAACATACATTCAGAAAAGTACATAAAACATATATACAGTTTAGTGAATAACTATAAAGCAAACAGCTATGGAGACACCAGCAAGTCAAGAAACAGAGCATGGTCTACTCTATGTACCCCTCCCAATCAAGACTCCCTCCTTCCCTCTTAGAATTTTGTGATAATTATTTCCTGGCTTTCTTTTGAGTCTGAGTTGTCACAAAAATTTAGTTTTTCCTTTCCAAGTCAATGGTTATTTCTATTTTCTAATACATGTCTCTTACCAATTTTTCTCACCATTGCTTCTTGCATTACATTCCTTCTTGCTTAGCATGGTCATTCTTTTGGCAAAGCTTATTAGCACTAAATTATCTGTCTTTGCATTTCTGAAAACACCTTCATGTTGCCTTCACTCTTGAATGGTAGCTCTTAGGATGTAGAATATCTAGACCCACAGCTGTGTGTCTAAGGCATTTTGAAGGTATCCCTTAGTCTTTAGGCTGCTGTTGCTATACATGGAAGCACTGCTGTTAAGTGTCAGTCGTCTGTAGTTAATCTGTCTTTCCTTCTTTTATAATTTTCTCTTTACCCTGTATTCTGCCATTTCAGTAGAATATGCCTGTATGTGGGTCTCTATATTGCTCTGTTTAGAGTTGGAGGATGCTTGTCTCTTCAGTGCTGGAACATTCTCAGCCATGGTTATTCCAATGTTGGAGCTTCTCATTTTACGCTTTTTTTTGTTGTTGCCCTTTTAGTATTTTTACCTTGTCTTGCTGTATTAAAGCAAATTCCCCAAACACAATCTTCAGATTTATTAATTCTTTCCTTAACTGTACCCATTCTGTAATTTCCTACTTATTGATCTTTAGAAACTTTTTTCAGGACTTTTCGATTCGTCTTTCCAGGGATTTCTTGATTGGTCCTTTCATTCCTACCTTTTCTGATTAATTTTAAGAAGGGTGGTTCTTTTTAAAATCCATGCATCCACTGGGTTCCCTTTTAAATTTTTTTTTAATTTCAAAGTTATTTTCAGATTCACTGGAGTCAATTCTCTTGCTTTTGTGCTTGTTAGCTATATTCGCATTATTTTTCTTGAGTGTTAAAATTTTACTGTGCAAGCTCATCTGGAATGGGAAGTTTCTTTCCTCCCTCAGTCTATACACGGGCATCTGGTTTTCTGAATGCTCTAAATGGGGGACTCCCAAGGGCAGGGCCAGCAGTGTTACAGTGATAGTCTGGGGCTCTAGGTTCTCAGGAATACTACTAACCCTGTCTGTGTCCTGGCTGCAGGGCTGTATCCACTTTTATCCCATCCCCTCAAGCAAGCAGCTGACCGCTGGCCTAAGTCCTGGGCACCTGCGAAATCTCTTTTTATGAAGGGTGTTTCAGAAGAGTGAAGCCCACTGGCCCCAGGCCATGTATCTGTGTACAGCCTTTGTACAGTCCCATTTGTATTAGCACACAAAAATGAAATACATAAATTATGTATCCAAACACAAGGAGTAATAAAAAGAACAAAAGGCTAAGGAGAGACTGAATCAGTGAAGATAAATTTAGAAATGGCTGAATTGGTAAACCCAAATACAAAATAAATGCAAGAGCGAGGTCGTTTTGTGGGAAGAACACAAACACAGAGTCAATGAAGTAGATAATCCGTTATCTAAACTAATCTAGGAAGGTATGGAAGGCCAGTTAGCCAAATAAAAGATAATAGGTATAGAACTACACATAAGAAGATGTGGAAGGAATGTATGAAACGGAAAACCAAGTGATGATGAAGAGAATAAATACGTGTGTGTATTTATTATAAGGCTCTTATATCTCCAATATATATTGTAGATATATACACACATATGTTCTATTACAGAAAAGTAGCCCATAAGAGAAAAATAATTGTCCTGGAAGAAAATGAGAAAATTTTTATATCAGCCCCAGAAAGCCTCACAAATGGTGTCTTTGACATCTGCTGTATGTAGGTAGCGGTTACCTCCAATTCTATTCAAAATGTGCCATAGCTCTGAGAAAGAAGGCTTCCAAGTAATTTATATGAAGCCAGCATAACAAAACCTGACCAAAAACTTCACTGAACAGCAGCGAGAAAACCCTAAATATTAACACGTACATTACAGAAGCACGTTAAACAATACAATCCTATTTTATTTCACTAAGAAAGATTCTTTTCTCCTGCTCTTAAGATGACCGTTTCGCACTTTTGCTCTCCCTAAATCTCCCCAATCTCAGCTGATGGCCTTGCTTCGTGTTTCGTGTAGATGAAATTATGGGGCGAAACTGCCCATCTCGGCTCCTGACCATATAGCCCGTGGCTTTCCTCCTGCACTTACCCTTTGTCTGTCCTGCTTCGTTTCCCTTTTTCACTAAATCATCTCCATCGGCAGTATGCAAGTACATCTTAAGAAGCTCTGCCTTCAACCCAGCAGCTAAGGACCCATCTCTCGTCACCTCCACAGCAAATGTCCTTGAATAAGTCATAGGCTCCCATCAATATATCATCTACTCCCTCTTACGTTTTACATTTTCAGTTTTTATTAATTACATATGCACAGAGTTTAAAGAGGCAAGAAGTCCTACGAGGATTATTACCAAAAAACCCAGCTGTCTCCTGGTTCACCACCCCCTGCCCCCCAAAGTCAGCAGTGGTTTCTTTTGATTATTAATTTCACAGTTAAATGATTTTGTTTTTCTAAAAAACAAAAACCAAAACAAAGCAAAACAAAAGAACCCTGCTTATTACTCCAAGTTCTTGGTTTTTCAGTTTTTAGGGATTATCTTCAGAGAGAAAAATTTGGCTGTTTTATCTTCCTCCATGGAGATAAATCCATTTTTGGTGATATCAATTTATGTTTACATCGCAATTTTATTATTATTCCCACTTTGAGCCCTTGAATCTTCTTTAATCCCTTGTTTTAGATGGATGTGTGTGTGTATAATTTAGAATTTAAAATCCTAGGGTTTCCCTGGTGGCGCAGTGGTTGCGCGTCTGCCTGCCGATGCAGGGGAACCAGGTTCGCGCCCCGGTCTGGGAGGATCCCATGAATTCTTGGAGAACACCTTTGGTAATAAGTTTTCTCTGTGACAAAACCTTCATGGAATTCTCTATCTTTACTTTTTTTCTGTTTGTTTTCTCCCCCCCACCGATGCTTTTTCCTTTTAATTTTTTTATGTTGCTATTTTCTACTTACAGAAAAGTTGCAATAAGAGTACAGCAAATTCTCATACCCGGTGCCACCCTGGTCCTCAGGGTTACCATCCTGCATAACCACAGTATAATGATCAAAACGAAGAAATTAGCTTTGGGGCAATACTGCTAACTAAAGTATTCGGTTTTCACTGGGTTTTCCATCCATGTCCTTTATCTGGTCCAAGATCCAGTGCAGGAACCCACATCACATGCAGCTGCCGTGTCTTCCAGTTTCCTGCAATCTGTGACATTTCCTCCGCCCCACCCGCCCCCCGTTTATGACCTTGACACTTTGAAAGAGTACTGGTCACTTGCTTTGTAGAACATTCTGCAGTTCAAGGCTTTGTCCGGTGTTTTCTCATGATTTGTTTGAGGTTATGCAGCTTTGGCACGAATGCCACGCCTTCTCAGGAGGTACGTGATGTCAACACATTACTGGTGGTGACACTGATCATTTTTGGTTAAGATGGTGTCTGCTGGGTTCATCCACTGTAAAGCTCCTGTTTTTCTTGCCAATTAAATTTCTTAGAGGAAGGTATCAATAGTTTGAGACTACGCAAATAGCCTGTTTCTCCTCAAACTCTGACTCACTAATTTTAGCATCCACTGGTAGATCTTTACTTTGGTGTTCCAATGGCGATTTTCTATTTCCCTCACTCCTGTATTTCTTTTCTTGAATGTTTATTTTTTTATTTTATTTTTTATGGAAGTACAGTTGATTTACAATGTTGATTTCTGCTGTACAGCAAATGACTCAGTTATACACATATATACACTTTTTAAATATTTATATATATATACACTCTTTTTTATATTAATATATTTTATATTATATTAAACATTATGGTTTATCACAGGATTTGAAAATACTTCCCTGTGCTATACAGTAGAGGATATTGTTGTTTATCCATCCTATATGTAATAGTTTGCATCTACTAACCCCAGACTCCCAGTCCATCCCTCCCCTCTGCTTTGGCAACTACAAGTCTGTTCTCTATGTCTGTGAGTCTGTTTCTGTTTCGTAGATAGGTTCATTTGTGCCGTATTTTAGATTCCACATATAAGTGATTATCATATGGTATTTGTCTTTTTCTGAGTTCCTTCACTTAGTATGATAATCTCTAGTTGCATCCATGTTGCTGCAAATGGCATTATTTCATTCTTTTTTTATGGCTGAGTAGTATTCCTCTGTATATATGTACCACATCTTCGTTATCCATTCATCTGTCGATGGACATCTAGGTTGTTTCCATGTCTTGGCTATTGTGAATAGTGCTGCTGTGATCATAAGGATGCATGTATCTTTTTGAATTATAGTTTTGTGTGGATATATGGCCAGGGGTGGGATTGCTGGATCATATGGTAGTTGTGTTTTTCGTTTTCTGAGGAACCTCCTTGCTGTTTTCCATGGCGGCTGCACCAACTTATATTTCCACCAACAGTGTAGGAGGGTTCCCCTTTCTCCACACCCTCTCCAGCACTTGTTATCTGTAGACTTTTTGATGATGGCCATTCTGACTGGTATGAGGAGGTAGCTCATTGTAGTTTTGATTTGCATTTCTCTGATAATTAGGGATATTGAGCATCTTTTCATGTGCCTGGTGGCCATCTGGATGTCTTCTTTGGAGAAGTGTCTATTTAGATCTTCTGCCCATTTTTTGATTGGGTTGTTTGTTTTCTTGTTGAGTTGTATGAGCTGTTTGTATATTTTGGAAATTAAGCCCATGTTGGTCGCATCATTTGCAAGTATTTTCTCGCATTCTGTAGGTTGTCTTCTTCTTTGCTGTGCAAAACGCTTGTAAGTTTGATTAGGTCCCATTTATTTATTTTTGTTTTTATTTCTATTGCCTTGGGAGACTGAGCTAAGAGAACATTGGTATGATTTACGTCAGAGAATGCTTTGCCTGTTATTTCTTCTAGGTCACTCCTGTATTTAACGGAATTCTTCTGGTAAGGAAAAACGATCTCTTCTCTCTCATTTAATTATTATTTTAAAATTATTTTTTATGGATGTATAGCTGATTTACAATGTTGTGTTAGTTTCAGGTTTACAGCAAAGTGATTCAGTTATACATATATATACACACACACACACATACATATTTATTTTTTCATATTCTTTTCCCATATAGGTTATTACAAAATATTGAATATAGTTCCCCGTGCCAAATAGTAGTAGGTTGTGGTCGTTTATCTATTTTATATATAGTAGTATGAATCTGTTACGTCCAATTTCCTAATTTTTTCCTCCTACCCACCTTTCCTCTTTGGTATTCATATGTTTTTCTGTATCTGTAGTCTGTTTCTGTTTTATAAATTAGTTCATTTGTATCATTTTTCAGATTCCACATATAAGGAATATAGGATACTGTTTTTCTCTGACTTAGTATGATAATCTCTAGGTCCATCCATGTTGCTGCATATGGCATTATTTCATTCTTTTTTTAAGGGCTGAGTAACGTTCATTGTTTATGTGTACCACATCTTTATCCATTCATCTGTTGATGAGTATTTCATTTGCTTCCATGTCTTGGATATTGGAATACTGCGCAACGAACAGAAGGGTGCATGTACATTTTTAAAGTATTGTTTTCTCCAGATACATGCCCAGGAGTGGGATTGCAGGATCTTACGGTAACTCTATTTTTAATTTTTTTGAGGAAACTCCATACTGTTCTCCATAGTGGCTGCACCAGTTTACATTTCCACCAGCAGTGTAGGAGGTTCCCTTTTCTCCACACCCTCTCCAGCATTTATTGTTTGTAGACTTTCTGGCCATGCTGACCCGTGTAAGGTGGTACCTCATTGTAGTCTTGATCTGCATTTCTCTAATAATGCGTGGTGCTGAGCACCTTTTCATGTGCCTATTAGCCATCTGTATGTCTTCTCTGGAGAAATGTCTGCTTAGATCTTCTGCCCATTTTTTTGGTTGGGTGGTTTGTTTTTTTGATTTTGAACTGTATGTCTCTCATTTAATTATTAAACATTCATGTGTCCATGGGTTATAATCCAATATTATTATTTTGCTGCTCAAATAGTTCCAGCTTGGGCCTTTGGGAGATTTTGATGTGTCACCATCCTTTCTTTAGCACTTCTTTATCCATTACTTACTGGAATTTGAAGATACTCCAGGCTCACTTTATATTTTATCTGTCCCTTCTCTGGAATTAAGCTCTTGTCTAAAGAGCTCTGATTTCTTTTACTGGAGAATGGTATTTAGAAAGCAAGATGTGGGCGCTTGTATGTGCTCATTGCTACTGTGGTGTCATTAGTTCTAGGCCCTCTCAGTAGACACAGCTAGGGTATGTATATATGTAGAGTAACTGATGCAAACATATATTTATTTCTGCATACCTGTGTGTGTGTGTATTTTAAGTGAGCTTACACTGATACCTCAGATTTCAATCGAACATTAACTTTGGAAGGGTTGGTGTATATTTCTCCTTGTTCAGGTGTTGCTTTATGTCTTCCAGTCTAAAAGCCCTATACCTTTCTTATTTGAATTACTCCTAACATGATGTTATAGTTTTTGTCATTATCATGAATGAGATTTCCCATCTGTCCCTGCCTCCCATCCCACATTTCCAACTGTTATTTCGAGAATAGAGAAAAGTGAGTGACTTAATAGACACATGATCAAATACACAAATCAGTCTCCTTAAAATTGGAGTCTGCTTTTTAAAGTATATAACCATAATTTGTGAGCAGATAATTTTATGGCTTTACCACACTTTATACTGACTGTTTCTTTGACTGGTTACATTTGTTGCCTCTAAAGGTATATGATTTTGCTCAGTGTCACTAACTATATCAGGGTTAAACCACCCTTGCATTATTGGACTAAACTACTTACTTGTAATATATCGTTCTTCCAGTAAGTGGCTGGAAATGACTTGCTAATTTTTTTTAGAATTTTAATCTGTATTCATAACTGGCATTTATCTACGACTGGGTGGTGATATGAAAGTTATACAGCTTCAAGACATTAACTGGAACATTTCCAGTTTTCTGTTGACTTCAGTGGATTAAAACTGGAATTGTGTTCTTTAAATCCAAACAGAACACAGCTATTAACACCATCTAGATCTGATACTTCTTTTATCTGATAGGTGTTTTATTACCCTTTAGGTGTTTTCTGTAGGACTTCGTCTCCAAGTTTTCTACTCTTTCTTGACACAATTTTAGCCCATTCTTCAAGGCAACCATTTTGCCCTAGTTTTTCAAACTTTTTAATCTTATTATTCAGGGTTCAGTCTCCTTTTCAGTATTTACTCTTGTATGCTTTTGCCCTTATTTTTTTCCTTTATTAAGCAGGCAAAGAGTTTATTTAATTGATCTTTTTAATGAATCAGCATTTGTTTTATGTTTCCTTCAGCTGGCTTTTATCTTTATTATTACTATTTTTAATTGTAAATGAATATTCAGTTTTCTGTGTAGTTTTAAGGCAAGCACTCTCCTACATATACTTATGGCATAAATGTTTTACTACTTTGGGGTAACTGACTTGATTTATTTCATCTAGGAATTCCTTATTTTCAAATAGGGAACATTTTGACCATCTTAGTATCTTTCAAATTTTATCAGGTTATAACATATTAAGGTTTTCTTTGTGATCAAGTACTCAGTCAAGTTTCTGAGAAATAGAAGAAAACAATGTACGTTATCCACGTGTAGGACATAAAGTGTATCTCTTAAATCAAACTTGTTAGTGATTAGTTTGATCATCTGTCCTTGGTGATTTTTTTGTATACTAGACATCCAGATTCTGAAAGATGTTTTCAATCAAGTAATCTTTTAGTTGTATGAACTTTTGTTTTATACATGTAGCACAGTAATGCCAGTTTCTAACTAAACATCTACGACTCTTGCATCCCTTTTGTAAACCAGACATACTGTCATTACATATCGTCCCTCTTAATGCTCTTTAGTACTTCTGATCTTGAATTCTACTGAGATATTAATTTTTCCTTCCCAATTTTTCCCAGTAACTCTTCATTACTGTTTTTTTTCTTCTAACCTTTGTTTCAGGCCTATTTCTTTTAAACATTGCACAGCTGGATTTCTTTGCTTCTTTTCTAATGGGAGAAATCAGCCCATTCACCTGATCAAATCTAAGTTATATCCATTATTATATTTTTAATTTCTTCTTCTTCTTTTATCCTTTTCTAATGTTTACTCTCTTGGTCAAGTTTCTGTTAATCTCTCCTTTTCCCCTCTGCTTTTCAATTCCTATGGTGGTTACCTTTAGTTTTTTAACATTTCCTTTGTACCTCAAACTATCAGAATTAACTCTTCCCTTGCAGGACGCTTTATTTGCCTATTGATCCCACAGGCATAAATGCTGAAACCTTTTAGGATGCCTGTATTTTACCTCTTAACTCCTGGGTTTTGCTGATATTTGATTATTTTCAGTTCTAGACTATTATGACATTGAGCTGTCTCTTGAGTGGGATACATGATATGTCTGAAATCCTGCATATCCACAAATAACATTTCTATTGCCTTGACATGGCAAGTGGGTGGCTGGGCACTGATTTCTTCTGTCTTACTTGTCTGTAGATGGCATTCTTCTGGTTTCCAGTGAGGAAGAGGACAAGTCTGATATTAGATGTATTTGGTTTTCTTTGTAGATAACTTGGTGTGTTGGGAAGTTTTCAGGGTTTTTTTATTTATCCTTAGAATTCAAAAGTTTTACTAAGATATGACTTGTGGCGTTGGGTGTGCATTTTACTCTTCCCTTCAGGAACCAAGCGAGTCATCTCAAGTAGCAAATCAGAGCAAATTCCCACTCGTAACTGCTTCATTAGTAGCTCCCCACCCTTCCGTTCCATTTTGTCCTTCGGGGACATGCTTGCATGCTTGGCTCAAGGGACAGATGCCCATGACCTATCTTTTCCTTTATGATTTCTATCTCATGGTGGTATTGCTCTGGATTTTGAGACATTTCTTCCACATTGCCTTTTTTTAAAAATATCTTTACTGGAGTATAATTGCTTTAAAATGGTGTGTTACTTTCTGCTTTATAAGAAAGTGAGATCAGCTATATGTATACATATATCCCCATATCCCCTCCCTCTTGCATCTCCCTCCCACCCTCCCTATCCCACCCCTCTAGGTGGTCACAAAGCACTGAGCTGATCTCCCTGTGCTACGCGGCTGCTTCCTACTAGCCATCTATTTTGCATTTGGTAGTATATATAAGTCTGTGCCACTCTCTCACTTCGTCCCGGCTTCCCCTTCCCCCTCCCCGTGTCCTCAAGTCCATTCTCTACGTCTGTGTCTTTATTCCTGTCCTGCCCCTAGGTTCTTCAGAACCGTTTTTTTCTTTCTTTAAGATTCCATATATATGTGTTAGCATATGGTATTTGTTTTTCTCTTTCTGACTCACTTCACTCTGTATGACAGTCTCTAGGTCCATCCACCTCCCTACAAAATAACTCAATTTCGTTTCTTTTTATGGCTAAGTAATATTCCATTGTTTATATGTGCCACATCTTCTTTATCCATTCATCTGTTGATGGACACTTAGGTTGCTTCCATGTCTTGGCTATTGTAAACAGAGCTGCACTGAACATTGTGGTAGATGACTCCTTTTGAATTATGGTTTTCTCAATTATGGTTTTCTCAGGGTATATGTCCAATAGTGGGATTGCTGGGTCGTATGATAGTTCTATTTTTAGTTTTTTAAGGAACCTCCATACTGTTCTCCATAGTGGCTGTATCAATGTACATTCCTACCAACGGTGCAAGAGGGTTCCCTTTTCTCCACACCCTCGCCAGCATTTCTTGTTTGTAGATTTTTTGATGATGGCCATTCTGACTGGTGTGAGGTGATACCTCATTGTAGTTTTGATTTGCATTTCTCTAATGGTCAGTGATGTTGAGCATCCTTTCATGTGTTTGTTGGCAATCTGCATATCTTTTTTGGAGAAATGTCTCTTTAGGCTGCTCATTTTTGGATTGGGTTGTTTGTTTTTTTTGATATTGAGCTGCATGACCTGCTTGTATATTTTGGAGATTAACCTTTCTCAGTTGCTTAATTTGCAAATATTTTCTCCCACTCTGAGGGTTGTCTTTTCATCTCGTTTATGTTTTCCTTTGCTGTGCGAAAGCATTTAAGTTACATTAGGTCTCGTTTGTTTCTTTGTTTGTTTTTATTTACATTTCTCTAGGAGGTGGGTCAGAAAGGATCTTGCTGTGATTTCATACAGTGTTCTGCCTATGAGTGCTCTTTCCTCTAAGAGTTTTAGAGTGTCTGGCCTTACATTTAGGTCTTTAATCCATTTTGAG
Source organism: Physeter macrocephalus (assembly GCF_002837175.3). Taxonomy (NCBI): domain Eukaryota; kingdom Metazoa; phylum Chordata; class Mammalia; order Artiodactyla; family Physeteridae; genus Physeter; species Physeter macrocephalus. The sequence continues at coordinate 49,726,557 of NC_041230.1, read as the reverse complement.
TTTATTTCTGTATACGGTGTTTGTTAGGGAGTGTTCTAGAACAATTTCATACTTTTACATGTAGTTGCCCAGTTTTCCCGGCACCACTTACTGAAGAGGCTGTCTTTTCTCCACTGTATATTCTTGCCTCCTTTATCAAAAATAAGGTGACCCTATGTGCATGGGTTTATCTCTGGGCTTTCTATCCTCATCCACTGATCTCTAGTTCTGTTTTTGTGCCAGTACCATACTGTCTTAATTACTGTAGCTTTGTAGTATAGTCTGAATTCAGGGAGCCTGATTCCTCCAGCTCCATTTTTCTTTCTCAAGATCGCTTTGGCTATTTGGGGTCTTTTGTGTTTCCATACACATTGTGCAATTTTTTTGTTCTAGTTCTGTGAAAAATGCCAGTGATAGTGATAGAGATTGCATTGAATCTGTAGATTGCTTTGGGTAGTAGAGTCATTTTCACAATGTTGATTCTTCCAATCCAAGAACATGGTATATGTCTCCATCTGTTTGTATCATCTTTAATTTCTTTTATCAGTGTCTTAGAGGTTTATTGCATGCAGGGGTTTTGTCTCCTTAGGTAGGTTTATTCCTAGGTATTTTATTCTTTTTTTGATTACCTCTAGTCGTTTTCTGGTAGCATCTTTAGGATTCTCTGTGTCTAGTATCATGTCATCTGCAAACAGCAACAGCTTTACTACTTCTTTTCCGATTTGGATTCCTTTTATTTCTTTTTCTTCTCTGACTGCTGTGGCAAAAAGTTCCAAAACTTTGTTGAATAAGAGTGGTGAGAGTGGGCAACCTTGTCTTGTTCCTGATCTCCGTGGAAATGGTTTCAGTTTTTCCCCATCGAGGATGATGTTGGCTGTGGGTTTGTCATATATGGCCTTTATTATGTTGAGGTTAGTTCCCTCTGCGCCTACTCTCTGGAGGGTTTTTATCACAAATGGGTGTTGAATTTTGTCAAAAGCTTTTTCTGCATCTATTGAGATGATCATATGGTTCTTCTCCTTCAGTTTGTTAATATGGTTTATCACATGGAGTGATTTGCGTATATTGAAGAATCCTTGCATTCCTGGGCTAAACCCCACTTGGTCATGCTGTATGATCCTTTTAATGTGCTGTTGGATTCTGTTTGCTAGTGTTTTGTTGAGGATTTTTGCACCTATGTTCATCAGTGATATTGGCCTGTAGTTTTCTTTCTTTGTGACCTCTTTGTCTGGTTTTGCTGTCAGGGTGATGGTGGCCTCGTAGAATGAGTTGGGGAGTGTTCCTCCCTCTGCTATCTTTTGGAAGAGTTTGAGAAGGATAGGTGTTAGCTCTTCTCTAAATGTTTCGTGGAATTTGCCTGTGAGGCCATCTGGTCCTGGGCTTTTGTTTGTTGGAAGATTTTTCATCACAGTCTCAGTGTCAGTGCTTGTGAGTGGTCTGTTTATATTTTCTGTTTCTTCCTGGTTCAGAGTCAGAAGGTTGTGCTTTTCTAAGAATTTGTCCATTTCTTCCAGGTTGTCCGTTTTATTGGCATAGAGTTGCTTGTAGTAATCTGTCATGATCCTTTGTATTTCTGCAGTGTCAGTTGTTACTTCTCCTTTTTCTTTTCTAATTCTATTGATTTGAGTCTTTTCCCTTTTTTTCTTGATGAGTGTGACTAATGGTTTATCAATTTTGTTTATCTTCTCAAAGAACCAGCTTTTAGTTTTACTGATCTTTGCTATCGTTTCCTTCATTTCTTTTTCATTTATTTCTGATCTGATCTTTATGATTTCTTTCCTTCTGCTGACTTCGGGGTTTTTGTGTTCTTCTCTCTCTGATTGCTTTAGGTATAAGGTTAGGTTGTTTATTTGAGATGTTTCCTGTTTCTTGAGGTAGGATTGTATTGCTCTAAACTTTCTGATTAGAACTGCTTTTGCTGCATCCTATAGGTTTTGGCTTGTCGTGTTTTCATTGTCATTTGTTTCTAGGTTTTTTAAAATTTCCTCTTTGATTTCTTCAGTGATCTCTTGGTTATTAAGTAGTGTGTTGTTTAGCCTCTATGTGTTTTTATTTTTTACAGATTTTTTTCCTGTAATCGATATCTAGTCTCATAGCATTGCTGTCAGAAAAGATACTCGATAGGATTTCCATTTTCTTAAGTTTACTAAGGCTTGATTTGTGACCCAAGATATGATCTCTCCTGGAGAATGTTCCATGAGCACTTGAGAAGAAAGTGTATTCTGTTGTTTTTGGATGGAATGTCCTATAAATATCAATTAATTCCATCTTGTTTAATGTATCATTTAAAGCTTGCGTTTCCTTATTTATTTTCATCTTGGATGATCTGTCCATTGGTCAGAGTGGGGTGTTGAAGTCCCCTATTATGATTGTGTTACTGTCGATTCCCCTTTTATGGCTGTTAGCATTTGCCTTTTGTATTGAGGTGCTTCTTTGTTGGGTGCATAAATATGTATCATTGTTACATCTTCTTCTGGATTGAACCCTTGATCATTATGCAGTGTCCTTCTTTGTCTCTTGTAATAGTCTTTATGTTAAAGTCTATTTTGTCTGATATGAGAATTGCTACTCCAGCTTTCTTTTGATTTCCATTTGCATGGAATATCTTTTTCCGTCCCCTCACTTTCAGTCTGTATGTGTCCCTAGGTCTGAAGTGGGTCTCTTGTAGACAGCACATATACGGGTCCTGTATCCATTCAGCCAGTCGGTGTCTTTTGGTGGGAGCATTTAATCCATTTCCATTTAAGGTAGTTATCGATATGTATGTTCCTATTACCATTTTCTTAATTGATCTGGGTTTCTTATTGGAGGTCTTTTCCTTCTCTTGTGTTTCCTGTCTGGAGAAGTTCTTCGGCATTTGTTGTAAAGCTGGTTGGGTGGTGCTGAATTCTCTCAGCTTTGGCTCGTCTGTAAAGGTTTTAATTTCTCCATCGAATCTGAATGAGATCCTTGCTGGGTAGAGTAATCTTGGTTGTAGGTTTTTCCCTTTCATCACTTTGAATATGTCCTGCCACTCCCTCTGGCTTGCAGACTTTCTGCGGAAAGATCCGCTGTTAACCTTATGGGGATTCCTTTGTATGTTATTTGTTGTTTTTCCCTTGCTGCTTTTAATATTTTTTCTTTGTATTTTATTAGATAGTTTGATTAGTATGTGTCTTGGTGTGTTTCTCCTTGGATTTATCCTGGATGGGACTCTCTGCGCTTCCTGGAGTTGATTATTTCCTTTCCAGTATTAGGGAAGTTTTCAACTATAATCTCTTCAAATATTTTCTCCGACCCTTTCTTTTTCACTTCTTCTTCTGGGACCCCTATAATTCGAATGTTGGTGCCATTTATGTTGTCCCAGAAGTCTCTGAGACTGTCCTCAATTCTTTTCATTCTGTTTTCTTTATTCTGCTCTGCAGTAGCTATTGCCACTATTTTATCTTCCAGGTCACTTATCCGTTCTTCTGCCTCAGTTATTCTGCTATTGATTCCTTCTAGAGAACTTTTAATTTCATTTATTGTGTTAGTCATCCTTTGTTTGCTCTTTAGTTCTTCTAGGTCCTTGTTAACCGTTTCTTGTATTTTCTCCATTCTATATCCAAGATTTTGAATCATCTTTACTATCATTACTCTGAATTCTTTTTCAGGTAGACTGCCTATTTCCTCTTCATTTGTTTGTTCTGGTGTACGAGGCTGGATCTTTCTGGTGGGCAGGACCACGTCCAGTAGTGGGTTTGGGGGTGTCTGTGACCTTATTATGATTTTAGGCCACCTCTCTGCTAATGGGTGGGGTTGTGTTCCTGTCTTGCTAGTTGTTTGGCACAGGGTGTCCAGCACTGTAGCTTGCTGGTCATTGAGTGGAGCTGGGTCTGTGTGTTGAGATGGAGTCCTCTGGGAGAGCTTTTGTTGTTTGACATTACGTGGACCGGGGACATCTCTGGTTGACCAATGTCCTGAACTCAGCTCTCCCACCTCAGAGGCACAGGCCTGACACCCGGCCGGTGCAACAAGACCCTGTCAGCCACATGGCTCAGAAGGAAAGGGAGGAGAAAAAAGAAAGACAAAAATAATAAAACAGTTATTAAAAATAAAAAAAATTAAGTCATAAAGAAAAGAAAGATGAGAGCAACCAAACCAATAAACAAATCCACCAATGATAACAAGCACTAAAAACTATACTTAAAAAAAAAAAAAAAAGAACCCTTGGACAAATGG
>NC_041230.1:49630605-49717207 GCF_002837175.3 Physeter macrocephalus | reverse complement strand
TTTGTTTGCTCTTTAGTTCTTCTAGGTCCTTGTTAACCGTTTCTTGTATTTTCTCCATTCTATATCCAAGATTTTGAATCATCTTTACTATCATTACTCTGAATTCTTTTTCAGGTAGACTGCGTATTTCCTCTTCATTTGTTTGTTCTGGTGTACGAGGCTGGATCTTTCTGGTGGGCAGGACCACGTCCAGTAGTGGGTTTGGGGGTGTCTGTGACCTTATTATGATTTTAGGCCACCTCTCTGCTAATGGGTGGGGTTGTGTTCCTGTCTTGCTAGTTGTTTGGCACAGGGTGTCCAGCACTGTAGCTTGCTGGTCATTGAGTGGAGCTGGGTCTGTGTGTTGAGATGGAGTCCTCTGGGAGAGCTTTTGTTGTTTGACATTACGTGGACCGGGGACATCTCTGGTTGACCAATGTCCTGAACTCAGCTCTCCCACCTCAGAGGCACAGGCCTGACACCCGGCCGGTGCAACAAGACCCTGTCAGCCACATGGCTCAGAAGGAAAGGGAGGAGAAAAAAGAAAGACAAAAATAATAAAACAGTTATTAAAAATAAAAAAAATTAAGTCATAAAGAAAAGAAAGATGAGAGCAACCAAACCAATAAACAAATCCACCAATGATAACAAGCACTAAAAACTATACTTAAAAAAAAAAAAAAAGAACCCTTGGACAAATGGTAAAAGCAAAGCTATACAGACAAAATCACACAAAGAAGCATACACATACACACAGACAAAAAGAGAAAAAGGAAAACCATATATAAGAAAGGAATAGAGCAGCCACATCAATAAACAAATCTGCCAATGATAATAAACTCGAAATACTAAACTAAGATAAACATAAAATCAGAAACAAATTCAATGCAGAGAGCAAACTCCAAGTCTACAGTTGCTCCCAAAGTCCACTTCCTCAATTTTGGGATGGTTCGTTGTCTGTTCAGGTTTTCCACAGATGCAGGGTACATCAAGTTGATTGTGGAGCTTTAATTTGCTGCTCCTGAGGCTGCTGGGAGAGATTTCCCTTTCTCTTCTTCGTTTGCACAGCTCCTGGGGTTCAGCTTTGGATTCGGCCCTGCCGCTGCATGTAGGTTGCCTGAGGGCATCTGTTCCTTGCTCAGACAGGACAGGGTTAAAGAAGCAGCTGAGTAGGGGGCTCTGGCTCCCTCAGGCCGGGGAGCAGGAGGGGTACAGAATGCAGGGCGAGCCTGTGGCGGCAGAGGATGGCGTGACGTTGCCCCGGCCTGAGGCGCGCCGTGTGTTCTCCCGGGGAGGTTGTCCCTGGATCACGGGACCCCGGCAGTGGCGGGCTGCACGGGCTTCCGGGAGGGGAGGTGTGGAGAGTGACCTGTGCTCGCACACAGGCCTCTTGGTGGCGGCAGCAGCGGCCTTAGCGTCCCATGCCCGTCTCTGGGGTCCGCGCTGATAGCCGCGGCTCGCGCCCGTCTCTGGAGCTCGTTTAGGCGGCGCTCTGAAGCCTCTCCTTGCGCGCCAGGAAACAAATCCACATTGTCATTTGAGCCACTCGTGGATCTCTGTATTTATGTACTGAATTTTTAAATTCAAAAGTTATGTTTTTGGTTTCAAATTCTAGACGGTCTTTTTTAGAGCTTTAATGTACATCCAAATAAAGCACTCCTCTTGTGGGTACGTGCCTGGTTTTCCACTGCACGCTCATGGTTTTGTATGTGCGGTAGTCACACCAAGGCACTGGGACACGGTGGAGGCACCTTGTTTCTGCTGTTTGGGAGCAGCACTGGTCAAGCTCTAGCTGTTGAGGCACGAGGAGGGCCTTTCTCTCTGTCTCCAGGTCTCCCAACCGTAAAGAAATCTTTCCCAATCTCAAACACCAGGACCAGCTCAGCTCCCGAGTGCAGCACCCCCTACTCATCCTCCAGGACCTCAGTGTGCCCCACAGCCCTTCTCCAGAGGGATATGTGTGAATCCACACATCTGCTCCGGCTGAGCCTTGCTGGGAACTACAGATCCTGGTCTTTCCAACGAGGCCACTCTACCCCTTGTACCTTAGCTCCCACCCAGCACGAAGGTAAGCACTGCCGACCCCGGGATCTGTACTCAGAGATCCTGGGGCTGCCAGTTTTCTCAAACGTACCCTCCAGATACTGCCAGCTTGCCCATCATGGATGGTAATTAGCATGACTATTCGAGTTTCCGTATTTCTCCTGCCCCATTCTTCCGAATCTCACAAGTTTAGATCATTTGAGTGAAGGAGGCCCTTTTCAATTAATGGCAGGATTGCATATAATACATCAACTTAAAAGAAACTATTTACTTCCAGAGAACGATTCGACATGTATCCAAAAATATATGGTCTTTTATTATTTTCTTCTTTGACCTATCATTCCATTGCAAAATAGCTAGCCTCAGGAAGGAATGTTTAATCAGTGTTATATGAAGACCTTCATTATTATAAAGTAAAAAGGTGCGAGCAACCTAACTGTCTGTCCATCAGTGGGAGAAAGGCTAAGTGAATTAAGGACCTCCACCTGAAGAAACAGGCATTAATGGCTTTGAAAATCATAAGAATATGGAAAAATGCTCTAGCATCATCTGTGAAGTGACTAAAGGGCACATATTCGTATTATATGAATCCAACTAGGAACATATCTATGCAAAAAATTATCAGGCAAAGGAAAGATATCAAAATGCTAGCAGTAGTTATGTACAGGTGGTTTATGGGATTTTTTTCAACCTCCCCCTTCCTTTTCCTACTTCTCAAATTAAATATCATAGGTAATAAAATGGTGTTAAAAAGACCCTTTGTAAACCATATATACAGCTAACAGAGGAACAGAATTGATAAGTCATTGTGACATTTAAATGGCTTCTTCAGAAAGGGCTCAACGTGCTTACTGACAGCTTTCTGGGGGCTTTAAACTCTTACCGCAGCCAATGTTTTATGAGTAAACTCCATCTCAGCTCACACTGGATCAATCATTTGCTCAGACAAGGCTTTCTGGAAGCTGTTTACCAGAGTGTCTGCCTGGCGTCACAGAGGATACAGTGATAAATAAAACGCCGTTTGACCTTGGGCACCCAGGTGTCCCAAACACACACCTCTCATCACGGTGTGGGGCACAGAGGCCAGACGGTGCCTGTGAGTGGCTTACACCCAGGTGACAGATGTGGAATCAAATAAAAGCTCGGGAACCGGTAGCAAAGATGAAACCTGCACGTAGTCAGACAACTTTTCCCCGGGGAACCCCGCACAAAGCCCCCTCGTCCCCCCACCCTCTCAGTGGCCTCCCCAGCAGAAGCTTCCCTCATTAAGGAGGTCAAAGCTGGATAAATACATTTTCTTTTAAATACACCAATTGCATCTGCCGCCGGTGCTACCTGGTCATTTAAATTCTTTATAACGGTTCCGGGTTGTTTAACGACAGCTTTGCAGAGCAGTGTGTAGACGAATGCTCAACAAGGCCTCCCAGGAAAGGGAGGAATTTATATAGAACTTTCGTGTCGAGCATTTCTATCACTTAGAATCATGAAAGGTCATTTTTTTGGACGTATAATTTAAGGCTCAAGTGAAACCTGATTTTCATATAAACATTACATTTACTTTGACAGGAGTCCAAAGTGCTAACATTTAAACTTTGTTTCAAAATGGAAAACCTTCCATTATCCATCCCCTTCTCCTTTTCAGACAGTTTCATCATCACTAGCTTATTTTATACCAACAAACTGTCACTGAGGTTCTTTGGCCCCCACCTACCGTGCCTTGTAGTTTTGCATCCTCTTCCACCTTGATGCTTCTAAAATGCTTTTGAAACTATCAAGGTTATCAAAACTGAACGGAAGGCAAACAGCTATGCAGAAAGCCTAACGTTCTCTCCTCTGAGTTTTTACTGCATGGGCGATGGCTGTGGCTGTTCAAAGGCATCCCCATCCTTGCCGTCTCCCTTCCCCACTGGATGGTGCTCAGCTCTGCAGGCACACCCGCGAGATACTGCAGGTTGGGTTCCAGACCATCCCAATAAAGTGAATAGTGCACTAAAGCGAGTCACACACACGTTTTGGTTTCCCGGTGCATGGAAGAGTCACGTTTCCACTGTACTATATCGGTTACGTCTAAAAAACAATGTACCTACCTTAACTCAAAATACTTGATTGCTAAAAAATGCTCACCATCGTCTGAGCAAGTCATGGTGATAACAGCCAAGATCACTGATCACCATAACAAATACAACAATAATGAAAAAGTTTGAAATATGCGATTACCAAAATGTGAGACGGAGACACGAAGAGAGCAAATGCTGTTGGAAAAACGGTGCCAACAGACTTGCTGGTCACAGGGTTGCCATAACCCTTTAATTTGTTTACAAAACGCAGTATCTGGAAAGCGCAATAAAACGAGGTATGCAACACTGACCAAGCCCACGTCAGCCCTCCGGGTTTTCCAGGTTCTCCCAAGATAACTGGGGCGAGCACAGATTCACCCAGCCCGTGCTGAGTGTTGTGGTTAGGGGAGTGGAAAGACCCTGGGAGATTGTACTGGCCACATACGGGGCCTAGTGGGGTTCGTTCTAGAAGAGAGGCCGTCACAAAGACTCTGAAGCTCTAGAATCACAATACACACCATCAAACCCAAGACCTGAACTACCCACTCCTCGGTGCTGCATTCTTAACCTTTTGTCCTCACCAACCTTATCTCATCGTCTTCCATAATTCAAGGAGGCCGAGCCCTTTCCATCAAGCCTACCCAAACTGGTTAACCAAAGGAGAGAATAAGTATCTTCAAGGCCGCTGCAGACCAAAAGAACAAGAAGGCAGGCTCCACCAACAGCAGATAAAAGCACAAAAGGAGTGCCGCTCGCTGCGGGAACTTGACGTCCATGAAGTCCCTTCCCCAGGACAAGCCATGACAAAGCTTTGCTAGATGCTTGCAGACCTCTGGAAGGGATTACCAAAGACCAACAGGTGAGGAAAAGCACGCAGGAAAGATGCATTTACCCAGAAGAGCACTGTCTTGCCTGGCTCTGACTGAGATGAAACCAAAGAACTTCCAAAGAGCTTCCCCCTTTCCAACTACACAACCTCTTCACGGAATCGTACAGCATCCTGCCAGAAGAAAGGCCGCTGGAAGGAAAACCCTAGGACCTCGGGGGAAATCTGTAGCTAAAAGGAATCCTTCTTTTATGATGTGGCATGTGTAGCTAGATAATTCTCCATGTGTTCCAGGTCCCTCAGCCATACTCTTTGGTCGTCTCCACCCCACCAGCAGACATACATAGCTCAGGGAACCCCAGCTGCTGTGTCTCCACCCACCAGGACTGGCCGCATCTCACAGAAAACCAGGAGGGAAGCCAGCTCCAGGTCTTCACTGTAGCCGTTCTTCAGAGGAACAGATCTAAATCCTGCAGAGTGGAAAAACAACACCAAGGCAGGCAGTTAATGTCACACCTTTGCTTTCTTGGAGTATCCAGGGATCACATACCCAGTGCAAGGAGCGGAGAGGTCAGTGCCCCATGCTGTGGGCTGACTTCCTTCCTGGAAGCCACGGGTCCCACCCTGATGCTTGGGGAGAGAGGCTGCCGAACACAGCCTTGACTGACACGTCCATCCGGAGAGGTGAAGTTAAAAATGCCTGCCATCTAGGAATGAAAATGACTCACCCAGAGCGAATTAAAACCCACAGAACGTTGCACATTGAATTCAGAGCGACTACAGCTGTAGTTTCGATTCCTTAAATGCCCCTGAGGAGGCCAAAGACTCAAAGGAGTAATGACGCCCCACGTTCACTTTCTCCACTTAGCCCTTCACAAAGCTCAGGGCGAGGCAGTGTTTTCTCTTTAAAGATTTCCGAGGGGAAGAAATCTGCCTGTCCCCTGGCACTTGATAGCAGCATTGATCATCCTCCTCTAACAGCCATTCCCAATTAGGAGCTGTGTCTGACGGTCATTTAAATGTTCCTTTTTATTTAGGAGAGGGTTGAGGTGGGGCTGCGTCCCCCCGGCTCCCCTCCCTATTAAGTAACGTTTAAGGCAACACATCTCAAAGTTGGTTGGTTTGCTTGTTTTGACGAAGTAGTATAACTGAATACACAGTAGAAATGAAAGTCTCGCCCCCACCCACTCAGAACCCCTTATTCCAGAAGGAACCACTGTTAACAGTATCTTTCCAAAACAGTCTATGCATATGTTTGTTTCCCTTAAAATCGCAAAGGATAGTACCCTGCCCAGCAATTCTGTACCTTACAGTTTCCATTGACCACTCTATCTTAAGGATTTACTATATAGCCCTAGTATCACTTTGAAAGTTTTTAAATTGAAATATAGTTGACGTACATTATGTTAGCTTCGGGTGTATTACGTAGTGATTTGATATTTGCATACATTATGAAACGATCACCACAATAATTCTAGTAACCATCTGTCCCCAAAGTTAGTACAATATTACTGGCCATATTCCTTATGCTTTTATATTATATCCCAGTAGCTTCTTTGTAAGTGGAGATTTGTACCTTGAAAGCTTTTTATTTGCACTGCATCTACTGATTGTCTGGGACAAGCAACGCTCAAAGTAGGGCACGTGGGCTAGTTTCTCTGTGCCTTCCACCAGTCAGGTTTTGGCTTGTTTGATGACTATTCTTATTTCTCTCAGAGAACCTTTTTTAGTCTGTCAGCTGATTTATCACCTTTAAATAGTATCTGTTGAGTCCCTCACTTCGCACTGCTAATGAGGAGGAAATTGGCATGCTTACATAACCCTATAGCGTCTCTCCCTTTTCCTCCCCTAATCTGGGTAAGTGGTATTATTATTTCTACATCAACACGGTGTGTCATATTTGTGTTCCATTTTGTAACCATAATTCTCCCACAAAGGGAGGCTTAGTTCTGTAAAAGAACATGACAAGGAACACTTGTACACTCACAACCTAAATCTTACCATTAACCTTTTACTATACTTATGTTTATCCACCCACCAATCTATCATGTGTGATATTTACTTCATATTTCAGAGAAAGATGAAGGCCTCTGTACACTTCTCCTTATGTCAGCATGAATCTCATTCACAAGAGGTCAATATTTGTTCAGTGTCACTTTTGTGATACAAAATTTACACACAATGAAACGCACAAATTTTTTTAAATGTCCAATGCTCACCACCTTCTTACTGAACGGAACTTTTCCATCAGTATTCTGGCTGGCTAAATTTGTCTTTTGTATTCTTGAATATGAGCTCATGGGACATATAATCCCTGGACTGTGTGAACACATCCATTCTGTGATTTTTATACTTGAGTGACAGTGTGAGTGGGTATAAAACTCTCAGGTCACACTCTTTTCCCTGGAGGATTTTGGGAACACTGCTCTCCTTGAATTTTGCTGTAGAGAAGTTTTCTGGTGTACTTTCCCCTTAGAGGTGTTGGGAATTATGGTGATGTGAATCACCTGTGGTTCTTATTAAACTGCAGATCCTGACTCCAGAGGTCCGGGATGGGGCCGAGATTCTGCATCTCTACCGAGCTGATCTATGGACAGTGCGGAAGCAGTCAGTCTAGGTGTCGAGTGATGTCAGAACGTGCTGAACTGCTGTGGCGTTCTGGGGGGCAGCCCGTGCACCCCAGGCAAAGTGGCGCGGCCCAGGGCGTGCCTCCGAAGTTGGAGAAGTGAGCTCTGTCCCTGCTGTGGCTGGACGTCTCCAGTTCCACATACCTCCTGTCACTGCCCAAGCCTCACTTTTAGGAGCGGCCCTTCACATATATTGGGAGTAGGGCTGAACGGTGTTTGCCAATTTCACTAAAAATAGTTTGGTTCCGTTTTTTCCTCTTATTGGTTTTGGTAACATCACAGAGGAAAGGGAAATAGAGACATCTTTTGACGTAGCATCAGTATTTTTGGCTTATTAGGAGCAGGGGAGGCCCTGAGGGTGGCCTGCAGAGTAGGGAAGACCATGGGGTTTGAATCCCAGCTCTGGTCCGAAAGGTGCGTGACCTTGACCTAGTTAATGAACATCTCTAGGCCCAAAGTGCTTATATTTACAAAGCGGAGATGATAAAACCCCTTTCACAGGACTGCTGTGAGGATTAAAAGAGAAAGAGTTTAAGGCACCAAGCACAATGAAGGCTGTTTTCCTTCTTTCCCGAGCTCCAGCTGGCTTAAGAGCTTAAGTGCATCTCTAATGACAATGGGCAGAGTTTATTTTTGAGTTCGATGCCTTACGCACAAAGGTATTGTTATTCTGTGTCACGCCTTCCATGAATATGGATGTACCAGGCAGTGCTAGCAGCGGGACAGAGAGAGAAGGTCTTACAGGGAGCATCTCACAGCTGGGGGAAGGGTCACATTTTCTATCATCCTTGAATGTTCTTTGTTGTTTTTTTCTTAAATCTCTCCAAGCTAAGCCAGAGCATTTTCTAGATGAGTCGACAGGACCCTGTTAGGTGGCTGGTCAGCAGGGTTCCTCAGCTGACCTCTCTCTAAGCCTTGGGAGGGGCTACGGTTCACCTCCCTCCTCGGGACCCGGTAAGGAGGGGGAAACAGCCGAGACACGGCTCTGTGCAGGATGAGTCCAGGGGAGGTGGGTTAGGAAGGAAGGGGTGGGCACAGTTAGCACAAAAAGAAGTCTGTCCTAAGCCTTCCTTATTGGGCTGATGTAAAAGAGGCAAATTGCAGAGTACAGTCCTGTGGCGGAATTGCTGGGTTTAGTTTCCAGTGAGGCCAAGTTAACCAAGAGGGTTGGCAAACATCAGGCCTCTTGGACTTCCAAAAGAGTGTTCCCTGCTGTTATTAAATCAGGAAGATGGTACTTCTAATCAGACAAGTTAAATATTTCTCAGGTTCCTGTTCAATCTACTCATTCGCTTAGGACTTTGTTTCCTCGATAGGATGGGCAGCCTCGGTCTCACTCGGTTTTCTCCGAGTGCCCTCTGAGCAGCTGGCTAAACATGCAGATTCCTGGGCCCACCCAGACCGGCTGAACGAGAACACCCTGGGATGGGCCTGCATTTTCTAACTGGAATGCCCTCACACACACGTCTAGTTGTAGAAATGATTAGGTGTCTATATAAATTTAGGGACTATCGGGTATGTTCCAAGTTTAGAAAAAATTTTTTTAAAAAAGAGGAAACAGGACCTAAGGTTTCCAAACAACATCAAGAGAAAAGACTATCTTTGTATACAAATCACTGAAATGAGACTGATCGTTTGCTCTCGAAAAATGATCCCTGGAAAAGAGAGGAACAGTGACCTCATGAAGAATTTAGAAGGATCTGTGACTGGGGTCTCTCAGAAATACACGGCCCTTCTCCAAGCATGAAGGGGTTTTGTGTTTTGCTCAGCATGGGAAGGTGAGTCAACCATCCCAACCTCACAGAAGAGGAGGGTGATGCTCGGACAGCCCAGGTGACTTGCCCAGGGTGCCACGGGGAAAAGCAGGCCGAAGACTGTAGTTCCGGGTCTCTGCCTTCCCTGGGAGCACCTTACCGGCCCCTGAACCTGCCTGAGGAGAGGCCGACAGCTTCTAACCTTCCAAAACGGAATCAAACTACAGGGCCAGGTAGACCGTCATCAACTAAGAATGCAGTTCTGGATGCAGAAGCCCCACTGTGAGCAGCCCAGCATCCCATCCTGCCACTTTCCGCGGCCCCCGTCCCAGCTCATGGGAACTCCCGCGAGATCAGCTGTCCAACCTACCCACGATTGAATCAAAGCCAGGAAAAAGGCTTTTTTCTTTCTTTTCAAAGCCAGCAGCCCAGACCCAAAAGGATGCCAATCCAAGCCAAACATTATCATTCAAACGGGTCTTACCTGACTTGATTCCTTTAATGGGGAAAGTGGCATGCGCGAGAAAGTTGGGATCGCTGAACATATCTTCCTCGTAAACCACAAAGCGCAGAAACGCGAGGTTTGGGTCATAAATTTCAAACGTCACCTTCTCCTGTGTCGGAGCCCAAACAGGGCTTAGGCCGTTGTCATCTGGAAGGAGATCCAAGCTCACTTAGAGGCCCCATTCGTCCTGCCCCCTCTTGGTCATACCGTCTCTACATCCGTTGCCTTTGAATCTCTGTAGCAATGGTGTAAATACACATCTAGGCCAGGATCTAAGAAATAATTGTTTTCCAATGGCATCGCCGGCCTGGCCCTCAGTAAGCAGCGGGGAGGCTACCACCACCCCTTATAGATCTCCCACCTCAACTCCCTGGGATGGGGGGGTGGACAGCAGTGCAGGAACAGGTAGCTTTGGACGAGAGAAAAGGAGACAAGAAGCCACATCCCTCGTCGGATGGGGGAGGTGGGTTAGGCGCTCTGAAGAGATGGCGGGGTCTGGAGTCGCCAGGGGAGAACCAGCCTCGGGGAGTAAGGTAAATAGTTAACTTTCACCCTCCACAAAGGCCAGTTTCACTGGTCAGCACGTGAGCTGTTCATCGGGCTACCTTCTACCAGGGGCAGTGGTCCCAAGCCTTAAAAGGCCCACAGTTCAGTTTTCTCCAGGCTTCAAATGGCAGAACAGGCATTCTCTGGGCTTCCCTGCCCTCTGTGGGTTAAGATCACCCAGGTCGGGCTGCAGCCTTCTGGGTCAGGTCAGCCACTTCGTCTCTTAGCCCTGGACTCAGCAGGTAAGCAGGTGAGGGCTAGATGCACAGAGGGGGGGCACCCCGGAGTGATGGGGAGCTGGAACCCTGCCGGGGCCCCCCGATGTGCGTTACAGGCTGAGAAGCACAGCAGCGGGTCCACGTCCAACTCCTTCATCACGTGGCCCTTGGTTTCCCCTCCCCGAGCTGCCCCCAGCAGGCGCGGGGGATGAAGGGAAAGACCCGGACGCCAGTGCGTTACCGAATCCCCGATGGCTAGCACCCCAACGAATGATTCAGCTTGCCTGGAGTTTAACGGAAGAAAGGACCCGGCAACTTACTCACAACTGTTGTTTTGAACTTGTTGTTGTCATATTCGGCTCCGCATATTTCCACCTCCACAAAGGGACATGCGATACTTCGTCCAGGTTTGGGGAGATGACGAGCCCCCAGAACCTAGGACCCCAAAAGCGAGTATTGGAACTCTCCCGGCTCCATCCTGGGCAGGGCCAACAAGTTCCACGTGGGTGGGTTCTCATTTCTTCACTGGTGAAGTACTAGACCCTCCTACAGCGGCCACCCCTACTGCTTCCCTTTTGTGGATGAGGAAATAGGGGTGGAGAGTCAGAGAGGATTCCCACAGCAGTTACGGATGAGCTGGGAAGGGAGCCCCAGGGCCGAGAGACTCAACAGGTGGACCTCACCTGCGCACAGAAACGCATATGCCCAGGCCCAGGCCGGCGCCTACAGAGATGGAGTTCAGTCACTCAATTTCCCAGCCCCTCCCAGGAAAGGATGGGGCAGGATGTGGAATTCTTTTTGTAACGGGGCTTTTTTTTTAATTTTTAAGAACTTTGGTTACGTGTGCTTCAGTTTCTCTTCCTTAATCTCACGAGAAATGCAGTTTGTCTCCCTACCTCGCATCATTTCCCAAACGGGAGAAAACACAAACTCTAACGAAGAGACACCACCTTCTCCGAAAGCTGGACCAGTTTAAAAAAGCTTTCACCCCTCAAAGTGGCCACGGTGGGGACAAGCTCTCTCCTCCACAAAGACCAGAGAGCCACTTCTCCCATGTTTGATTCCCCTTTTTTTCTGACCAGACGCCGACCTCACAGGGACCCTGGTGAACCCAGCCAGAGCCGGATCCATAGCTCGCCCCCGCAGACGAGGGGAGGTGACCAAGCTGGACCTGGGAAGATGCCGTTCCCTCCCCTCTCCCCCCTGCAGTGACCGTGGCGGGCACTGCAGTTAAGATCCCGAACAGCGTCTGGGTGTCGACGGTTTAAACCGGGAGACCGGCGTCGCTAGGCAGCGGGCTGGGCCATCCCAACACTGCACAGCCGCGGCCCCCCGCGCGCGCGGAAGGAGGGCTGCGCCTTACCTTGACCGTCAGAGTCATCAGGATCTTCCTCTGCGCCTCGGGCGGCATGGGGTCGTACTTCTCCGCCCTCATGCTCTCGGGCTGCAGGACGTAGCCAGTCCGCCCGTTGAGGGAAAACAGGGCGTGATTCATCTGCAGGTACTTATCTGGGGAGGAAAGATAACTGCTGATGAAAGCGAGGCAAGAAAGGGGGCCCCAAGGTGCTGGGTAGGGGATGATTTTTACCTTTTTCCGAAAATAATTTGAGGCAGCTGTTAAAATGGGTATGGGACTCAAAAATCTGGGTTGAAAAAAATCCATTAAAAACCAATGTTACTGGAAGAAAATACGGGGTTAAAAAAATCTCAGACTGGGGACACCTTTCCAAGTCAGATACAAAATCCAGAACGTATTCAAAGCTGAAAACTGCCACATAGAACAAAATTTCCATAAAAGTTGATGTGCTGTAGAAAAATCAGTTTAACTCAACTGACAGGTAAGTATCTATCTATAAATTTAAGCTATTAAGAAATCTGATAAATGGGTGCTGTGAATACCTAAACCCCCTTAGAAAAACTGGGTAAGAAGCATGAATAAAGTCTGCAGCAAAGAAAACACAGATGCTTCTTAAGTACCTGAAAACGTGGTTACCGTTGCTCATAAAAAGAGAAGTTACCAGCAAGGGAAGCTGCGACTACGATGTAACACCGGTTTTCACCTGTCGAAGACTGAAAAGTTTCGCTAAAACTAAGCTGGTGAACTTTTGCCGAAAAGGGTGTCAACGTCGCGCCCGCTCGCACTCCCGCCCGCGGTCCCCACGGGGGGCAGGGGGGCTAAGTGTCTTCGCTCAGGCGCCCCTGGATGCAGGTGTTCAGTGGTTTTCCTCGGGGCCAGGCTGACCCGCGCTCTTTGATCCACCCTGCGCTTCTGACAATTCCGCCCCACAGATGTGCTCCCGTATCTGAAGAGCTGCTCGCGTAAGGCTACAGGGGGCAGTGCCGTCCGTAATAGCAAATGAAGGGAAACGACCTAAACGCGCCTCAGCAGGGGATCAGTTGAAGACCTCATGGCTCTGCACAGTGGAACCCTCTGCAGGCACCAAAGTACAGAGGAGACTACTGATAAACAGGTCCTCCAAAGAGGCTTAAATAACCACCAAAGTGCAAAGCACCGTGATTAATGCCACCCTTCGCATCAAGAAGTTGTGCATGTGGGCTTTTCCCAGCATATGATTATCTCCAGAAGAGAGCCTGAGCAGGAAGCCCTCAGAGAAGGATGGGCCCGGAGAGGGGACCGGAAGACAGCCGCTGAACACCTGGATCCACGTACCTGAAGCTCAATTCCGAGCCTTTCAAATGACGTGTGTGGATGCATGTCCTTTCTCTCTCAAACGGGACTGACTCCGCGTCTGTCACTGGCCATCACGGAGCCCGTCACACAAGCACCTGGCATGCCCGGTGGTCCCCCCTTCGTCACTCTGTTCAAGGCCATGGGCCTCGCGCGAGCACGCTGGCTGAACCCGGACAATTTCTAAGACAAACTACGCGCTCTGGCCACCACATCACGCCGCTGGCCCCAGCAGACT
This sequence comes from Physeter macrocephalus, assembly GCF_002837175.3. Lineage (NCBI taxonomy): Eukaryota > Metazoa > Chordata > Mammalia > Artiodactyla > Physeteridae > Physeter > Physeter macrocephalus. The sequence goes on along the minus strand of NC_041230.1, from coordinate 49,703,725 downwards.
GTGCCTGGAATAATGCTCCGTCATCTCAGATTTATTGGCCACAATCGGCCCCCTTTTACCTGGAGTCTGGAAATTGAGTGCCACCATCTGGGAGCCACACAGCCAGAGGCGGAAGGGGTCGTAGTTGGAGGAGTCCACCCGCTGTCCCTTGGGGTAAACGCGGGTCAGGCCCTTTTGATTGTATTTCAAGAGATCGTTGGGTTTCTGTCTGACGACGCTGTCAGCCTTTGTCTCCACGAAGGAGCGGATTTCTCGGAAGTCGGGGTTTTCTGCACAAAGAGAGGGAGTCGCATTTATTCTGTGTCTCACACGTTTTCTTAACGCCTAACGTACTGGCGGGATGTGCAGGTCGTAAAATGAAACCAGGAATCTCTCTCGGATGAGACATGCAAGCGGTTACGACGATACTGCCATAATTGGTTCTGCCGTGGGCTCTTCCCCTCCGGTGGGGGGGGGGTCCCAGATATTAACAGGGAGCCCAGTGTTCCCACAGCCTTTTAGTCTAGGATTATTGTAATTTATTTTTTGTTTAAAACTACCGGCAGCCTTGTACAAGAAACCACAAAAGCGGTACAGTCACAGAAAGGGGTGGGGAGAATGGGATCAGCAGGGAGGAGGAGATCTGAGTGGAAGGTGCAGACACTGGATCTGGCTTCCTCATCAGACGCGTTGCAGGCACAAGATGAGTGAACCCAGCATCCTGGTGGAGGGAGAATCGAATGCCAGCAGGAAGGGATGTGACAGGAGAGGCGATGCCTGCGTGGGTGCGGGGACAATGAATGGGAGGAGACATATGGGAAAACGCAAACAATTCTTTGCTTGGATGAAGCTCTGCTGCTTCACATCCAGCTGTGGTAGGAGAGCTCTTAACACGCTGAGCATGGCCAAGTCTGGTTCAGAGCTATGACATCAGCCTCCCAGTGACCACTTAACGCTGCTTCTCTGGTCCTCTGCCTTGGAATTACAGATTCTTGAGATCAGAGACAGGAGTTGCTCAAAAGGAGGAAGAAAATATGAACAGGACCATTATTAGATGAAAGAACTTGCTACTTCGGAGGATGGGGTAGATCTATTTTTGAATCCTCTGCAGCAGGCCAAATAATGGCCCCGAAGGATATCTAGGTCCTGGTCTCTGGAACCTGTGACTGTGTTCCTTATATAGGAAAGGGACTTTGCAGATTGATTAAGCTGAAAGGCTTGAAAGGGGGCGATTACCTGACCCTAAATGAAACCACAAAGTCCTTACAATTGAGAGGCAGAGGGGGATTTGACTACGTAGAAGAGAAGGCAGTAGGACCACAAAGGTAGAGACCGGAGTGACACGGCCACAAGCCAAGGAATGCCGGCAACCATCAGAGCCGCAAGAGGCAAGGGACAGATCCTCCTCTGGAGGGAGTGGGGCCCTGCTGACACCTGGGTCTCAGCTCAGTGATACTGATTTTGGACCTCGGCCTCCACGACTGAGAGAGAATAAATACACGTTGTTTCAGCCACCAAGTTCGCAGTAACTCGTTACAGCAGTAAAAAAAAAAAAAAAAAAAAAATAATCCACCCTTTAAAAGGGTTTGCCTTCTGAAGATACCAGAAGGGCCTGTTTCACCAGCATCCTCGCCCTGAGGACAAACTGAAGGGGAGGTTCCCATTTAGCACAGTTAAGACGGGGAGGAACGGTTTTCACAACGCCAGACTCAAATGGAATCAAGAGTTTTCACCGAGGTTGGGGGGCAGAGTGACGGGGGACGGTACCTAGGTTGTCCTTGGTCTTGCTGGTCGGTTTGCAGTAGACGACCAGGTCCGAGAGCTCGATGGCGATGGACTGGTTCTTCTCCCAGTACTTCATGTTGTTCTCCTGTGTGGAGCCAGTCTTGAGTTTCAGCCCTCAAGCCAGCACCTGCGAAATCCCATCCTCCCAGCACCTGGCAGGCGTCTTCCTCCTCTGGGTCCCCTCTTCTCTCCTCTTGGCCCTCACACACGCTCACATCTTAAATGTGGTGGCAAGTTCTCCTTTCCCCTGCCCGTCCTCTTACTTTGGAAATTCTCCACCAAGCTGTCTCCACCCAGGATCGGGGTCTAGCTCAGTCTCTGACCACGACTCTCGAGGATACAGGGGAGCGAGGGCTCGCCCCTGTCACCACCCCTCTGTCAACCCTCTGCTCTCGGCCCGCTGCCCTATGCCTCCTCGTGAAACCACGCTGTCACAGTTCATCACATTCTCGTTCTCCAAGCCCAGGACCTCTCTAGGCCACGGCCTCCTTGTGTTCACTCGCTGTTCCCTGCAACGTGCACCGCTCTGTGCAAAGGACTCTCCACGGCCCGGGCCACACACCAAGGACCTGGGAGCCACTCGCCCTCGGAGGACCCACGGTCAAATCCATCTCCAGGTAAGGATGGGCTCTCACCCCCCACTGCAATCCAGACAACCCTCTCTGGCCTCACCAACTTCTGACCCATCCCCCCATCGGCCGAGCAGGGGAACCCTAAAGAGAATATCGTTCGCAGATGATAACATTCACCATCTGGGAGGCTGCTTAGCTTCAGGCAGTGCACACGAAGTGCTTGATGGATATTATGCCTAAGCCCACACGTCCCTGAGAGGTAGAATTTATCTCCACTCTTCCACCACATTACAGCACACACAGAGGCTGAGTAGCTTACCCCGGGCTCCACAGCAGGCCGAGACCAGATGCTTAAGCAATCGGCCTCACCTGTGTTACCACTCTGCTTCGCCCCCTCGACACCCTCAGCCACCAGGTGCTGGAGGAGGCCTCTCTGAAAGGCCCCCGGGTTCACATCCCAGGCCCCTGCGAACCACAGCAACGACGTCCTGGCTCCTCGTCCTGCCGCCCCCACCCTCCTCCCTCCTCTGCAGGTCCATCGGCTCCCTTTTCCTTCTGGAGCCCGCCCGAATCACTCCTTCCCCAGGACGCCTTCCCGGATAACTCCATCCAGGCCTGGGAAAGGGATGCTGCGTCCCTCAAGCCTTCCAGAATGCCCACTGCCTCACCCGGTCTTGGCCTCGCACTGTCTCTCGTCCGACCATCCTACGTTGGTGCCTTTCAGCACTAGTGTCCAGACCAGCGTCCACACTGAGACACGTCCCTTGGGAGCAGGACCCTGCAGGGGGTGAGTCTTCTGGTGACGGGAGCATCACAGTGGTTACAACCGTGGGGACTGGGCTCCGAGGCGGGTTTGAGCGCTGGCCCGATGCGCTGGCTCTGCCGACGGGGCAGCTCACCTAGCCTCTCTGTGCCTCAGGTTCCTCACCTGTACGATGAGGCTAATAACTTGAAGACCTAACCTCCTGGAGCTACGGGGAGAATTAAAGAAGGAGGCCTCTGCCCCCGCCGATCACGTGGCAAACAAGGGGTGCGACACGGATTGCCCCAGAGATGCCTTTCCGGGCCCAGGACAAGAGCATCCACTTTTCAGACAAGCAGGCGCGGGCGCCCGATTTCTTCTGTAAGAACGCCTCCAACCCATGACTGCTGACGACAGTCCTGGGGCCCAAGTGGACCCTGGCCACGACCAGCAAACCAGCTTTTCGCCCGAGCTCTGGCAGCCGCCACGTGGCCAGGGAAGAGCCGAACGTGAAATCCGCCCTAGTTCCTCGAAGCGCGCCCAGCTCTCAGCAGCCCTTCCCACACGCCCTCGGCGTCCCTGGGCACACAGCAAGCTGGGGCAGCGAGGCTCAAAGGGCCGGTGTGGGAGGGAGGGGCGCGGAGCAAGGGACAAAGAGGGCGTCAGCCAGAGAGTCTGTGGCCAGATGCCGTCAGGGCGACCGACACCTTATCTGAGCCCGAACCTCAGATGTTCTTTCCTAATCCTTATGTCAGTGTGGCGTTGTCCTCTTAGGACACAATTTTCCCCGCAGGTTATCTGGGGAGAGGAAGCCCTAGCAACAGCACAGCTCACTTCTAGTGACAAGACGCCCGCCTGAAGTAAGGGTGGGCTGAGCCGAGCCACGGCTGGGTCGAAGTGTGGACCTCTGGCCTCCCCTGGCACAGAGCCACGACGGGTCAGGAGGCATCACTTTTCTTCTCAAGCTCAGCAGAAAACAGAATCGGTTCAAGATGAAATACCAGTTGCTACTGCAAAGTTGTAGAACAGTTACTCTCCGGACCCACAGACTTTGCCCATAGGCCATCCCAGAATTTGAAATCGCAACACACTTCAGTGGTCAGGCTTCGGAAACTCACTAACTAGATGGATCCTAGTGACTGGTCTTCTGCCATTTGACTGAAAGAAGCCAGAGATTATGTAAAATGACGGAGCCCCGAGCAGGTTCCTAGGGCCCCGGGGAGGAGCTCCTGGCAGTGAGCTGAGAGCACATCTCGTGCTTTCCCAGGGGCCGGATGGATCCACCTTGCTTGTTCCTACACCGGCCAGCCCTACTGCTGGTGGTGTTCAGAGTGGAACCTTTGTCAATTCTGCTGACTCCCGTTTTGTTTTGTTTTTTAACATTCATGTGAAATGTGATAAGACTAAGCAGATGTAAAAGCTAATTAAAAAGGAGTGGAGATCCAAGGCAGAGAACAGCAGCCTTGAGGAGCCAGGCTTAGTTTCAGACACCATCACGTGCTGGGGAATGAGGGCGACCACCTTCAAGTGAAGTCACATTGTCCTCCATTAAGAGAAAGGGAGAGAGCCCGGAAGCACCAGGCCGAGGGTGTCATCGCCACGCCCCTTCGCTCCGAGCCCCACACTCAGGTGGGGCTTGAGTGCCTGAGAATAGAGTCTCCAGGGAACGGTCGCTAAAGGCTTCCTCCTCACTCGTGTTTTTCTCCATTCTCACCTAGACGGGCCTAGAATCCCCAATACTAGAATATGCTCAGGACAGTCACATGCTGGCAAATGGTGCCACACAGATCATGATGCCAGCCACTCAACTGACAATGAAAACACACCTAGAAGAAGACGGGAGGAAACTATCTTTCACATGGACCCCAGGACGGTGGCAACGCCCTGTGCCTCGGAGCTGTACTGCACCGGAGGCGCCAAGGGCAGATGAGATGGCCCCACGGGGGAACGTGGGAACAGCCTTGGTGGCCACAAGCTCGTGGTTCATCCCAAGTGACTGATGTGATGACGTGACAGGTCTTGCAAAGAGTAAGGACCCACATGTAGGGCCTCTGACTAGATTCTGGGACGGGGGAGAGACGGCAGGGCCTGCCAGGGAGGGCGTCCATCTGCACAGCTCTCTGCACAAAGTCTTCTAAAGAAGAGGACTTTACTCCAGGGTGTCGAAAGGATGGGTCAAGGGGCCTCTGGTGACCAGAGCCTGGCCAAGTTGCAAAGTCCCCCACAGGGGGAAGAAAAAATCAAGCCAAGTACACTGGAGGAGGAGGGAGACTCATCAATGACAAGCAGAGGTCACAAGGGTCCAGGAGGTCCTGAGAAAGCTTTAAAACCAGTCCTTTGGGTCAAGATTGGCCCTAGAAGCAACTGGGTACATGGGAAACCCTAGAATTTCTTCCCAGTTCCGTGGCCACAAGAAAGAGCAGACAGCACCTTGCTCCGTCATCCAAGACACAGCAACACTTCCCCATGTCCTCCTGGCATGAAGACAGCGTGATGATTAAATCCTGTGGCGACCTGAGCCCTGGCCGTGTGTCAGGCTCTGGGCCAGCACTTTCTCTGCGTCATCTCCTTTCATCGTGTGAGTTAGGCATCTGGCGCCTCATTTTACTGACAAGGAAACTGAGGCCCAGAGAGGTGTGGTTACCTGCCCAGGCTCCAACCCTGCCAGGGTGCAAACTCCACTTGGCTTAATTCTAAACCTCCTGTTCCTACCTAGAACCTCGCCCTTTTCAAAAGACCTCCAGACAAACTCTAATGCTCCGTTGAGGATAAACCCTCAAAAGCTCATTCCCACCTAGACTGGAAGTCCCCCCAACAAGGATACAAACTTCTGGAAGGAAAGGGCTGTGTCTTGTCGATTACAGTATTCCCAGGGCCCTTTCCACTCCAGACAGGTGAGCTCAGTGAACGTGCGCTAGAAGGATCCAGGCTGCTTTGAACAGTATTTAGAAACAAGAAAACATTCCAAATGAGGAAGGCAAAACTATCTTGTTAAGACACACAGGGCCCGACAGGCCCCAAACATCAAGGGTCACTCCACACACCGTGAGCCTTCAAAGGTTCAAACCAGACCCAGCTCCGCAGGTGGACCTCCAGTACCCGTTTCCTCTCCGCAGTGCTCCTGTCCTCTGAACCATCCCCCCTCTGCCCCCTGAACTCTGTGGGGCCGCTGGGCCTGCTCCTCCGGCAGCCCAGACCCACCCCACCTCAGCAGAGTACCACAAGCCTGAGAATACCAGGCCCACCTGAGCCCAGGTGAGCAAAAGGCCTACCTTGGTGTCGATCTTCCAGGTGATCTCCCGGATGCTCTGGAACCACTCGAACAGCTCCTCCACCTTGTCTGTGGCAAACTCCACCGGAGGGTCACCCTGCTTCTTGGGCTCCAAGATAAAGACGAAAGGTTTCTGGTTCTTCCCCTGTGGGGCTTTTACTTGGGGAAAGATAACAAAAGGCCCGATCAGCCTGTTGGAAAGCCAAAGAAGACCAGATTTCCACTTCCCCAGGCCACTTCCCTTATGACCCCAACCCAACCATCGCTGTCAAAGTCGGCGCTGACTGGGACATCTGCCTTGTATCAGGTAGCGGTCCATGTGTTAATGCGCAGTTCCTGTGAATGTCACCTTATTTGGAAACGGGGTCTGTGCAGACGTACGTAACGATCTCAGGATGAGATCATCCGTGCATTTTGGGTGGACCCTAAATCTAGGAACCAGTGTCCTTCATCACAGGAAGGAGAGGGAACTTGAGGCAGAGACACAGGGGCGTTAGTTGCCCGCTGAAGATGGAGGCAGAGATTGGAGTGATCAGCTTAAGCCACGGACTGCCAGCAGCCGTGAGCAGCTAGGCACGGAATAGGTTCTCTCTACAGGGAAAGTATTTTCTGGAAAGACAAAATGAAGGCTACGAGAGGAGAAATTATCGGCCAAATGATACCATCAGCAAAGATCTCTGGGTTCACGTGCCAGGCACTGCTCTGTATCTTATTTAAGTCTAATCACAGCTTTTTGGGGTGCTACTCCTGTTCTGCCCATTTCACAGGAGGGGAAACGGAGACTTGTTGAGGCAGAGTAACCCATGGAAGGTCACAAAGCTGGTAGTGGCAAAGCTGAGGCTCAAGTCAGACCTGCCTCCAAGCTCCCTCCTCATCACCCTGAGCCACGTGCCTGTGCAAATTCAGCGCAGGATGATACAAAGGGTGACAGCAGCGAGGGCACGAGCCCCCAGTGCCCCAGACCCAGCTTGTCTGATAACTCGCAGTGGAAGCTCAGGCAGCTTCTGTGGTCACTACGGGGCTTGGTTTTCTCATCTGTTAACTGGAACTGGAACCAAGAATCCTTCGCCCACCTGCCTAGGCTCGTGGACTGACGGACTGCAGGGGGCACGGAGGCCGGCTCTGGAAACACGGGCTGCTCAGAGAAGAAAGGTGCTCTGGCTTCTTGCCCAGAAAGTCTCTCCTCACTGCCTTCAGCTCCTTCATCTGGAAGCTGCTATATGCTCACTTAAAAGGCCCAGGAAGCACCAAGCAAATCACACCCCTGCCACCACGGTTGATGCTGTGGGCTCCCTCCTGCACCAGACTCTGAGGGGGAGGCCAGGTTTCCTGACGCCCAGCTGAGCTGCCAGGAAGCTGCAGCTCTGAGAGGGGAAATGACAGGCCCAGGGTCTCGCAGCAACTGAGAGGCAGAGCTGGGCCAAGAACCAGACACCCCCAACTCTGTGCTCCACTGCAGCCCAGCCAACATCTCAGCTCCTCCTAGAAAAGCATGGGAGACCCCGGCATTGAGGACGATGATGTTGGGAATAACAACAGCCAACATTAGTCCGGCACTTAATATAGACGCACCAGGGTATAGAATAACACCAGATTATACAGCGCTTTACAGATGTTAATAGCATAGCAGTCGAGATGTAAGATGACAGTCATTGACCAGCTTGGCCCAATACTCAGCTTCAGCATCCAAGTCGAAGCTAGAAGGACCCAGGACAGCTGAGCCCCTGTGTGGGGCAGTCCGGAGGCCAGGCTGGGGGGAGATTTGGGTGGGAACTGGGCTGAGACCATGTGTGCACATACCAACATTATAGGTGTTGAGATCCAGTATTCCTCTGCAAAGAGACCCTAAGGGATTGTCTTCAATAATCTGTGAAGAAACAAGACATCACTCACATGCATCTTAAAGGGAATAATGAAAAGATAACCAGTTTCCAAAACAGACCGTTTAGCAGAGGCACTGCCTGTGGAACTGTTTAAAATGCATTTTCATTACAGGCTACGTCCACGGGGAGAGAGCTAAATAACGCAGCCTGTTGCTGATGGGGACCCAGCAGCGGGCAGGTGCCGGCAGGTTCAGCGTTTCATCTTCCAATCTGCGAAGCGGCGCCTTGTCAATTCCAGAGCAGGTTTCGAAGCATTTCCAGGGATCTGGTTTCGGAAACACCCTAGACCCTTTCTTCTGACATTATCAGGAAATGGGACTGGCCTCCTTTCCAAGCTCAAGAACCTTCTGTGGCTCCCTGTGTCCTATGGGAGCAACACCTAAGCTCTGCAGTCTGGCCTCAAGGCTTTCCGGGCCCTGCTCAGTCTTCCAGCTCTTCCTCTCGCTGCACGATTTGAACCATCCCAGGGGTCAGGTGAGGTGGGGAGTTTCCTGGTCTCGGGAAAGCTGCAAGAACTGTGTATCTGCCCGTCACGTGTACTACCCCACCCCTCCCCCAATGCGGGATGGACACAGCTGGGGCGGGGGGCGTTCATGTCTCTGCCTCAGGCCGAGCGCGCAATGAACAAAACTGTCTCCACTACCACACCTTAGCTTAGGCTGTACCTCCCACCTGCAATTCCCTTCTGCTGGCCTCTGGCTGCCGAACTCTAACTTGCCTTGTAACACTCAAAGGCCTCTTTCTCCGTGCAGCCTTCCTAAAGTGCCCCAGTCTCTTAGAAGAAAGTCTAAGATTCCAGCCTTGGAGCACTGCTGTCACACTGAAAGTAGCTGCTCTTCGAGCCTTCTGAGCAACAGAGGCAGCGGGGAACAGAAACCAGGTTTGCAATGTCACCAGGAGGGCCTCGACTCCCCTTTCCCTTGGGCCAGCCTGCTTACACCAAGCACGTTCTGAACGTCAGGATGGCCAAACGAAATGTTTCATTCGCAAGCCGCTTTAAGCAAAGGACATGGCCGTGGCCGTTTTCACTGCGGAGGGAATTCTGCATATGCAAAGCCTTCCAGCCCAGCGCAGCCTGATTTAAACCTGTCGTGTCAGTGACCTTCACCCACAACTCGAGGGACAGTCCCAATTTCCGCGTCACTCTGCTGTCCCTGTTCGGGAACTCCTTGGGGAACACAGGACAACGCGTACAAAATGTGGAGCTGGCTCAGTGGAACCCCCGGAACAGGATCGGCGGGTGCCTCCCTGTGATGAACGATGGAGACTCACCTGCTTTTCCAGCTCCTCTCCATCAGCTGTTGAAATGTCTTCAACGTAATTGGACGGGAAGTACTGCTGGATTCTGGTTCCGTAGTCTCCTTTCCACCTATACGGAAACACAGAGGGGATCGGAGGGCCTTGGCCGAGCGGTGGTAATGATCATCACTCCTCACTAGCTCCCAGCCCACGGGGGAGGGGGAAGGTGGAAAGTGACCGAGTGGCCGGAGGAGGAGGGGGTCGTTATCTGTGACGGCGGAGTCGATCAAACGGATCCTCTGCTTTTTTTTTTTTTTTTTAATCAGCAGTGAGTGCTGGGGGTCACGTCCTCCCCTTACCATGATCCTAGTGTTTGGTCAAAGCCACCAAAAGTCAAAAGTTTCAGTGCTTTAAGTGGACATCAGACGCCATACAAGACGAAAGCTCAGCTCTAGCGGAGGCCCAGCCCCCTTTCAGGGAGGGCTGTGAATTTAGAGACAGGGGTGGGATAGGGAAGGTTCTGGAGCCAGACGGCCTGGAATCAAACCCAGCTCCACCACCAGCTACGAGGTGCTCTGTGCCTCAGACCCTCCTTCGGTACCGGGGAGCATCCTAGTGCCTCCCTCAGAGGATTTTATTGGGACTATATGAGTTAACATACACTGGAAGCTTTGAGCAGCACCTAGTACCTATTAAGCGACCAACAGTGTCGCTTCTTGTTACTCAGCTAAAATCGTGCCCCCCAGCCCTGACCTTCCCACCTCTGTAGCAACACTAATAACACGAGACATCATCAACTTTTGTACGTGTCTTGACTCAACCAAACTGGCGGCCCCTCCAAGATGTCCCCCCCAGGTCCGGTGCCTGGACGTGCAGGGCTCCTCCTCCGACCCCTCTTGTGGGCCACTTTCTGCAGCCAGGGGTCTCCTTCCAGAATGCACCTCCGACCCCACCATACCAATAGCTCCCGAGGCCTTCAAAATTAAGCCTGGACTGTTCAGCCTGGCGATCAGAGCCTGGAATGCTATAGCCCCAGGGACTTCTGGACCCCGACTCCCACCTCGCTGTGACTTGAACCTGATATTCATTCCAGACCACCTGTGGCCACCTCCCCATGTGGCCCTGCCATGCTGTCTAACTTCTATGCCTTGGTCCATGCCCTTTATAGCCAGCTTGCTCCTAACCATTTAAGACTCAGCTGGGGCCTTCCTCTTCCAAGGAGCCTTCCCTGACTGCCACCTAGGCCGAGTGCTCTTCCTCTGTGCTCCTTGGCATCTGTCCCCACAGCTGTCAAACCAGTCCGCGCCTTATATTTAACTTAACAGTTATACATCCGTCTTCCCCTCTACGTGAGACCTTTCTCGGTCTTAATCAAATCTATACTCGGGGGCACTTAACAGATGTTTGTTACCCTGAATAAGCAGAGAGGACTGACTGTCCCACGACCTGGTGGAAACACAGAATTGCCAGTTGTGAGCCTGTTTCACACTCTCTTCACCTTCGTTTCTCCAGACCCATCTCCGGCAAAGTCTGGCTGTATTCAGGGCGACTGTATGGACCGTTTGCCCAGAACTGAATGGTTTATACCTGTGGTCCAGGTGTACTATCAATACTGCACTCCCTCCACTCTCAAACGCATCCTGGTTTGAACCACAATTATCTGGTCCTCTAGTCTGGGACGATGCAAAAAAAATGTGGTCTGAGGCAGACATCCCACTAGGTGGCAATACTGTCACCAGGGAGAGAATAAGAAATGAGGGGACCTCAGCTGGGCATAAGGTTTACCCTCAGTCCCTCACTAAAGGTACTTACTCCAGTCTCTTAACTCATCTTGAGACAAGATCTCTGGGGATCCGGGTAAGAAATGGGTTGGAAAGAGGGGGTTCTCCAAATTAAAAAAACAAAACCAAAAAGAAAGTCTGAACACCTCTGGATCTAGCACATGAGTAAGTAAAAAGTGTGGCCTCTTGAGTCAGAAGGCCTGGCTTCAAATCTCAGGCTGCTGTGTGACCCTGGACAAGTGAATGCACTTCTCTGTGCCTCCGTGTCCTCGTCTGTAAAATGCAGGTAAGCACAGAACCAACCTTATAGGGTCACTGTGCGCATTAAATGAATTACTTCAAATGAAGTGCTTAAGACAGTGCTTGACAATGCTGCATTCAGGCTGCTATTCAGATTTCTAAGTCAGGTCCAGCTATCTTGCAACAGGAGGAGGTGTCAATTTTGTGAGGTGCTTGAGTCTCTGCAAGTGCTCATGGTTATGAACAAGTCCTTATGGCTCTAAGGTAGGAATCATCCCATGAACCCACTTGCCTAGGGACCTATGGATGGGCAGAGAATTCTTATTCCTGGGTGAAAAAGGGGAAGAGATAACTCAACCCTCAAACACCCAGGTGCCTTTGGCCTAAAAATGTACTTCTTCAATCCAGGATGGGGCCATTGCATAGGGCACGGGACTAAGCAATAGCACAGGAATTTGAATTTAAAATAATGCACAGGCTTGTGCTGTTTAGTAGCTGCACCTTGGAAAGCTTCATTCACTGCATCTATAAGTGGGGATAATCATAGTCCTAACTCTACAGGGTTGTAACAAGGATTTGGTTAATGTATGAAAGCAGTTAGCATAGTGCTTGGCACACAGTAAGACCTCAAGAAATGGCAGCTGCTATTATAATTAAAATAATACATAATATGATGGGATGATATGATAAAGGACATGATAATTGTTATTGTTATTTATCCACTTTTCTGAATAGAGCATGTATCAGTCACCTTCCCACAGAAAGTACAACAGGTCAAAGCCAGCCCAGAACAGCAGATAAAGGGGTCAGAGCTCCACCAGCACTTGAGTGTCACCACCAAAAAGGGACAACTCAAGGGGCCCAGCTCCCCTCAGCCTTACCAGCCCCCAGGCTCCTTGGAGACGTTGTGGATGAGGGCACCACGGCAGAAGCTCAGCTCATCGCTTTGCTTGGCTTTGTAGTCATACAGAGCTTTCACGGTTCTCTGAGGCTTTCAGGGAAAACAAGAGGGTAAAGGTCAGGCCGGGCAACATGAGCGGAAGGAGGCGGCTGCATTTTCTGGCACATTCGGTTCTTCTCAAAAGAGAGGGAGGGGCTTCCCTGGTGGCGCAGTGGTTGAGAGTCAGCCTGCCGATGCAGGGGACACGGGTTCGTGCCCCGGTCCGGGAAGATCCCACGTGCCGCGGAGCGGCTTGGCCCGTGAGCCATGGCCGCTGAGCCTGCGCGTCCGGAGCCCGTGCTCCGCAACGGGAGAGGCCACAACAGTTAAGAGGCCCGCGTCCCGCAAAAAAAAAAAAAAAAAAAAGGGAGGCTTTAGTCCAAGGTTACAGCGCCATCTGCTGGTGAAGGGCTGGCATTGCCAGGGAGCCACGGCCCCGAGGACGTATACCAGGGGGTGGGGATGGGGACTGGCCTAAGTCAGAGCCTAGGGCACCTCAGAGTGAGCCAGTATTGCTCGATTTCCTCAACAAGGTAAGGACATGCCTTTCACATTAAGCCACAGCCTCCTCCTCTGAAGTCCTCGGTGCCTATGCTCCCGGAAGTCCGTCCTCCCCGAAGTTCAAGCTCAACACCGTTTCTGGACATGCCCAAGCCTCACCAGCATTTTTATCTAGGCCAGTGATCCCCTAACTAGGCTCCTGAAGGATGCTGACATTTTGCAAGAGTAACTGAGGTGCTCCTCCATGAAATTCACCAAAAGGGGGTCTCTGCACTGGCAGAAACAAGACAGAACTTAGGACAAAACTTCTCTTCAGTGAATTTGCTTTAATGTTGGCTGCTTGCAAGCATAAATCAATGACAACATGAACACCCACACATCAAGCAAACACTAACAGGAAAACCTCAGAAACCACCAGCCTGTTTAGATCAGCAGCTGCCCCTCCCCCAACCCAAGGAAATGGGGATGGGGGTTTTATAAGGAATGAATCCATAAAACTGCTCCTCAGACCATGGGCTATGGAGTCAGACACGTGGGTTAAAATCCTTGGTTTGCCCCTTCCTTACCAGCTATATAATCTTGAGGCTCTCTCAGCCTCAGTTTCCCCATCGGTGAAATAGGAATGAAAACTTTACATACTTCACAGGGTCATTGAGACTATTAAATGAGATAATGCATGAAAGGATAAAAATGACAACAGCATTTCTCAGTCAAAGCCCTGTTCTAGGCCTTTCATCTATACTATCTCCTTTAATCCTCACAACAACCCTAACAGGTAGGTAAGCAGTAAGAGTATATCCTGTTTTACAGATGAGGAAGTAGAGGTACACAGAGATGAAGCATCCTTGCCCAAAGTCAACCAACTGGTAAGTGACTGAGCAGAGAAAGAACCCATTAATATGAGTTACTGCCATAGTTCGTGATGTTCCATAAGAAGCAATGTGGGTTTTACGAGCTTTGCCATAGGAACCTCCAGCCAGAGCTTTCGCCCTTGACTCCCCGACCTGCAAACTGTGCAGGCACTACCCGTGCATCCTGCTTCAAGGGCAGACTTAAGGACCAGAGCCACATCTTTCCCCATGAAATTCTATAAGTCACTGCCAGACTCCAAGGCCACAAGGAAGGTATAGCCAGTGGCAGAGGGGGGTGCCATATAACGGCTTCCACAGGAGCAAGTCTCCAGCCTGACAGATGGCAGGAGAGGTCCTCATGTCAGGTCCCTCACGAACTAGAGAAATGAACCGCCATTGGATGACCAAGCAGGCATGTGGCACAGCAAACTGGCTAAGAGTGCACTCCTGGGAGGATCCAAATCCCAGCTCCACACCTTCCTCAGCAATTATTCAACCTCTATGTACCTCAGTTTCCTCATCTGTACAATGGGCACAAAAATGGTACCTAATGCCTGGAGCTGTTATGAGGACTAATGAGCCATCATGTGCTTAGAACAATGCTCGCTATGTGGTCATCAGTATGTGTTAGCTGTTATTACTGATCTGATCACTCCAGTTCTAAGAACTCATTTAAGGACATAAAGCAAAAGATAAAAAGCTTCACAGGTGAGGAAGTTCAGTTTAGTGTTAATGAGAAGAGCACAGCCTAGAAACAAGCCAAATGGCCATTGATGGGGACATAGCTAAATGGGCACAGTTACCCAGAATATTCTACAGCATAAAACACACTCTCTTTTTAAGTTAAAATTCCAGTCCGTTTACTTCATCTAAATTGCTTGGCCTACCAGGTGAAACAAAAATGGTCATTAAGTAGCTTAACAGTGGAGAAACTCAACCTGTGGTCAAGCAGCAGGTGAACAAAGCAGAATAAAAATGGCAGGTGCTGGTGGTGGTGACTATAAAATACATCTCCATGTGAGCAAAGACCAGAAGGGACAGAACACCCAGAAATGCAGACAGCTACTGCATTAGGATGGTGAGACCAGGGCTGATTATTTTTCTTGCTTTCAAAGTGTTTTTTTTTAATTGTTACACCATTTTTTCAATCACAGTGGTAATAATTTTATTTTGAAGCACTCACCATGGTCTGGCAGCTTGTGATCAAATTCTGCATACAATCATGCTTTACTTGGCTCACTTAGTGTAGGAAGACTTTCTCTACAACTTGGTTTAGTTGCCAGGATTTTATAATGGGGAGATTTCACATCAAACATCCAGATTACTGGCTTGTCTTGAGAAATCAGAAGACCCAGCCTGATCTCTGGAAAGGCAGCCATCGACTCCTAACGGGGGCCGGCTGCCCTTGAGATGGGCTGTGTCCCCAGTTTACCGTGGCCTCCACCAAACCCTGACACCTGGCTGACACGAGGCCATGTCATTCTCATAACCAAAGCATCTGTCACTTCTAATAAAAGTTTTTGCTAATCAGCCAAGTCCCCTAATGCCTTTCACACCCAGTTCCATTCACCCACAACTTTTCAAGACTTCACTTCTTGCTGAAAGGGATTTGCATTGGCCAAGGATTATAAGTTTAAACAGATTTCTCTCTGGATTTCTACAGAGCCCACCAGCAGGGCCCCTTCCTAAGTGAGAACTGTACACTAATCGGGTACCAGACAGCCCCCCAAACAGAAAATTCGCCACCATTCTTCCTCTGAAGGCTCAAACTAAATTTGAGATGAAACCAGGAGCTGCAGGCTAACAGTAAAATCCAGGCCCACCTGCATGCAATTACACAGCAGCTGGGCTGGGAATGTAAGATACCGTTTGCACTGCAAAGAGGTCACTGAACCAAATGGAATTTATGAACACCACAGGCTCAGTCACTTAGCAAGAAACATTTGAAAGACTTTTAAATTAGAAGCTGTGTGGCCCAAAGGTGGTTCATCAAACTTCAGGATATTAGCAAAACGCAGCCGCGTTTGGATGGAATTCTATTAACCTCTTCCCTGAAACTAGATGTCGTATTGTCAATCATCGTTTTCTTCTCAAAAAAACATTTTGGGGGGCCAAGTTTTCCAAAATGCTCCCTCACCCTCTTTTAACTGGGGGGTGGACCCCATGTCAATCTAGTGACTAAGGAATAGCGTGAATTGGAAGTTCGGCACTGTACCATGGAAGGATTGATTTCACTGGGATCCACATACATCCTGCTGACGTCATAGAGGGAGTTTATATCTCTTTCCTGAAAAAGAACAGAGAAAAATAAATGGAGCCATCCAAGCTCCCGGGACAGCCCTTACTTAGAACAAGGATGCTAGGCATCCTTGTGGTTTCCTGCCCTCTAGTAGAAGAGCTGAAACCTCATAGTTTACTCACCTTGCAGGTGGAGACAGTAAAAAGCTATTAAGAAGTTCCCCAAAACTTGGAAATTTTACCCCAGAATGAGAGCGGCCCCCATGTGGGCCTACGCTGTGCCAGACACTGTGCTCCTTTGTAAAAAAAAAAAAAAAAAAAAACACACACCCTGAGATCCAGTGGTGTGCTGGAGCGAGCTCACCGCTCTTCCTGACCCACGTTCAATGTCAGCAGCTTGACACTGGCCACCGTGGGAGTATTTACACCACAGAAATTGGCAAATGCCACAAACCAGGGCTTCGTTTCACAGAGAGGTGGGTAAACCTCCACCAGCACACACTGAATATCCCTCCTGCCCTTCCTCTGCCTCTCTCACTCGCCTTTAGCCCCACCAGCCACATTTCTGTCTCGTGCACGCCTGCTCCCCCACCCCCGGAACTGGCCTCCTGCACAGCTTCCCGGCCAGTCCGCTCCCTGGGCTCCCTTCTCACCCTCTGCAGGAGGCCCGCTCCCACCTCTGTGGCCCCAATCTAACGAAGTGCCCCATCCCTTAGCACACCATCCTGTTTTCTCTTCTTCACTGTAACTCACCCTGCCCGGTGTGTGCGTGTCACCCAGCTCCCTTTTCTAGAGCCTAAATCTCCCAACGGCCGACGGTGTTGCACCATACTCCCAGCATCTAGAACAGTTCCTGGCACATGGCTGGTGCACAGTAAATCTCTTTTCAATAAGTTAATGACTCTGATAGGAACTGAGACATGGTAATCAGATCGGCTGTCTTCTCTGCTCAGAACCCTCCAACGGCTCAGAATAAAAGCCCGTGTCTCACGGTGGCCCTACACCACGCAGTTCTATCCTTATTTAGTTCTGCCCCCGCCCTGGCTCACTCACCAGCCAGAGCAGCTTCCTTTCTGTGCCTTCAGGCACGCTCTCACCTCAGGACCTTTGCACTGGCTGTTCTTTCTTCTTCCTCATAGCTGCGGGCTCCCTCCTCCACCTCCTCTTGTGTCTGCCCACATGTCTCCTTGTCAGCGAGATCTTCCCGAGCACCCTTGAGAAGTGCAGCCCCTTCCCCATCACTCTATCCACTTATCCCCCTGCTCAGTGCGTTTTTCTCCATAGCACTTATCACCCGCCAGCTGATACATGCTCTGTATATTTTTTGAAATTTCACTTGTTGTCTGTCTCCCCTACACTAGACTGTAAGAGCCCAAGGGCAGGGTCTTTGTCCACGCTGTGCAATTTTGGACGTAGAGCCGTGTGGGACAGACGTAAGTGCTCAAGAAAGGTTTGCTGAATGAACAAACGGATGAATCGTAACCTCAGACGGGATATTCCACCAAATCTCGAGTGAGTCAAACCACCTACCATGTTGTACCGCTCCAGGAGCTCGGGGGTCACGGGGTAGCGCAGTCTCATCTTCCGGTAGAGTGCGTGCTTCTCGTAGTAGCTGACCAGCTCCACGAGGCTCTCGAAGTAGGCGGAGGTGCCCAGCACGAAGTGCCGGCCGTCCCGGTTGATGCGACAGTGCTTCACCTTGCCCCTGGCCCTGGCGGGGAGACCACATGGTGCTGACATCCTGGCAGCCAGATGGTGGCCATATAAGCCCACCAATTAGAAACAACCTAGTCGTCCATCCTAGGGGACCAAAGCAATGAAGAGCACACAGCCCTCCCATGGAATACAATGATGGAGGTCTCTGCAAAACAGATACAGAGGAACCGGTACCTCCGAAGAAACACTTCAGAGTGACTCAACAGCTATGGCTCCTCTTGCCCTTCCCTTCCTCCCCAACTACAGGGCTTGACTACAGAACACCCTAGTGTCCAAATCAGGGCCAGCAAACTATGGCCCACAGATTAAATCCACCCCCCTCCTGGTTTTGTAAATAAAGTTTTATTGACGCACAGCCATGTTCATCTGTTTATGTACTGCCTGTGGCTGCCTTCACTCCACAACGGCAGAGCTGAGCAGTTGCAACAGAGACCATCTGGCCTGCAAGGCCTAAAATATTTATCCTTTGATCCTTTATAGGAAACGTTAGCCCATCTCTACTCGAGAACTCTGGGACTTGATGCCCAAATCCTTAAATCTTATCTTTAGTGGTCCAACTAGTGCACAAATGGAATTTTTTTTCCAAAAGGGGAAACAAATCTTTTATTTCCTCACCTATTTGAAACACGAGGCAGAAAAAAATCCAAAAGAGAACAGAATCCTCAGTCTTACTAGCTTTTATCAGCAAGAATAGAAATATCTGTGAAAGTAAGTTTGACCCTAACTTTACAGCCAAGAGCATCTTTAAAACTGCAACAGAAAGAGTTACTATGCTCAAACTACTTATCTTTTAAAAATTTTGCACCTTATCAGACATTTTTTACTGTTTTAAAAAATACATCCTGTTAAGCCATTTCTTCCAAAACTCCTATTTAAAAAAAAAAAAAAATGCTAGGAGACTACTTCTTCAGTAGCTTACATGCAATGATATTTTATTAAATATTTATTTTAAAAAAGAAATACTGCTGAGTAAATAAAACAAGCTGCAGAATGAAACTACAGTATGATCCTATTTGTATTTTTTTTTAATGGAACAAAATACCACTAACAGAATGGCGCTATATATTTTCCACAGGGACATACATATAGATGTAAAAAACTTCTTTTGGAGTCTTGATGGAGACACCAGTTATAAAACTGTGCTTTCTACCAAAACAAAGATTGAGATGGCAAAGACCATAGGGGGCTTTAGCTTTCACTGCGGTATCTTAATTTTTTATAAGGCTAATAATACTTAGGTAGTTAAAAGTTAATTTTAAAACTTTATACAAAAGCTCCACAGGGCAGGGAGGCTCTGGGGAACTGAGGTTAAGAGCATCAGTCAGGTTCTGGCTCCTTCCCCAGGTAACCTCCCTCAGCCTCAGTTTCATCATCCACAGATCTGGGGATGCATAGCTTCTGTCTCAAGGTGTCAGGACCGCTATCCGTTAGGTAACCCAGGGTAAGCCCTTTGCAATGTGTCTGGCACCCAGAAGAAACTAAAGAAGTGGATGGTTGGGAAAATATGAACAGCCAAGCCAAAACTTCCCTGGGAGACAGAACAATCAAAAGGGGAGAACAGGGCTGGAGTATGAGCTGTGCTTTCCAGCCTCCCGGAGGGTGTTGCTATGAGCCAGTGAACACCAGCGCCTGAGGTCTTAGCTTCGCTATGAAGCCCCTCATCCCACTGAGGGACGCCTCCCACCAGTCACACCCAGACAACAACCTCGTCTCTTTGCGTGGATTTGGAAGCAGACACTTCCCTCCTGTGGAAATCTATACAGAAGGTCAGTCTATGTTCCCAGGGCCTAGAACGGCGCCTGGTACAGAAGAAGTACCCCACAAATATGTGGGGGGAGGGAGGAAGGAAGCAGGGGAGTCACTTGTAAGTCCTGTGATGACATCTCTCATCCCCAGCAGACCACTGGCCTCATGAGAGCAAGGGCTGGGCTGTTTTTATCACTCCTGAATTTCTAGACCTGACACACAGCAGGTGCTTATCAAACATTTATTGATTCCTAAAAAAGAAAACCTCCAGCTCGCAGGGTGCCTCCAATCTCATGGGGAGGACAGATGTGCAAGCAGAACACGGTGGATGTATATAAGCTGAGTATCAATCTGGGAGCCCCCCGCTTCATCCATGCTTTTCCAGTGACCCCCAACCTCATCGCCAGCTTGAAGGTGCCCAATGAGAATCAAGTTACCGGGCTCAAGCAGGGGCCAGTGGGAGTACCTCACAGGACTCATCCTCTCTGTGGACACTGTCCTGGCACCTCAAGGTAAAGTAAGAACAAAGCCAATGGAGTGTAACACCGAGATGCTCAGAGCTAGTCTCCTGAGGGTCACAGACGAGGCTTATATCCGAGTGTGCTGGAGGCCAGTTTCACCTCTTGAGCACCTCACAGCCTGTAGCCAGTAAATCTCCACCTTTTTTCTTTCAGCCACTGAGTTTGGTTTCTGTCCCTTGCACCCAGAAGCATCCTGACTGACGACAGACTATAGCACAATGCGACCCCCAACACCCATCCCAGTGCCTGGTACAGCACAGATTCAGTTGAACACACCCAACTCCCACCCAGGGGTAGCAGGCACCATTAAGAGTTTTGGGGAAAAGAGCAAAGACACCCCTCTGTTGGCAGCACAAAGCACAAAAGAGCCACGCTGGATAGAGCTGGCGCACAGTAGGTGCTCAGTAAACAGCAGTGATAATGACCATCACCACCCCCAAGAAGGCAGCTCAGGGGTAATGGGGGGGTGGGGGCAAATCCAAATGCCCTGAGGGGCAGACTGGAACAGTAGCCAAGGGGGATGGGTGAGGGCAACAGGAAAGGAAGGACAGAAGCAGCCTGGCACACCAGGGCCCCTACTGTGCAGCCGGTAACCACCTTCACCACGGGGAACTGTGGGCCCAGAGCTTCCAGCTCCTTCCACCTTTCATAAGAAGCTATCTGAATTTCCAGGTAAAATTTCTCCATTTTTAACATCACCATGCAGGCTGAGCAAAACACCCAGAGGCCCAATTTGGCCCACAAGCCTCTTGCTTAGACCTCACAGTAAACGCAGGCTTTGGAGGAGGACAGGCCTGAGTCTGAAACCCTGACTCAGCCTAGGATGAGGCTGTGTGGCTTTAGGCAGGTCAATTAACCTCTCTGGGCCTCCATTTCCTTACTTGTAATAACTGGATCTACCCGTCATGGGCTACAGTGATGGCCTCGAACAGGTGAGGCCTTGAAGGCAGCCCAGTGTCCCAAACATCAGTTAGGAACTCAGTATCTGGTAGCCAGCATTCTATTACCATCATCAAGAATACGCAGGGAGGGGCTTCCCTGGTGGCGCAGTGGTTGAGAGTCCGCCTGCCGATGCAGGGGACGCGGGTTCGTGCCCCGATCCGGGAGGATCCCACATGCCGCGGAGCGGCTGGGCCCGTGAGCCATGGCCGCTGAGCCTGCGCGTCCGGAGCCCGTGCTCCGCGACGGGAGAGGCCACAACAGTGAGAGGCCCGCGTACCGCAAAAAAAAAAGAATACGCAGGGAAACCCTGAAAATGGGGAGATGGAAGGAAAGTATGACGAACTGGGTCTGAACCTCCCTCACATTGCTTCTGGTAGAAACTGGAGGCATTGGGCATCTTGGGGTAGAATTAACGTAGAGAACCACAGCCCTAGAAATGGTTGGTCCGTTCAACCTTCCCACTGGCAGTGGGGTGTCAGCTGTGGGAGGGAGGAAACAAGAGCCACAACATCACCCATCTGGGTTGCCAGGGCTGCCTGGGCTCGAATTCCAGCTCCACCACTCACAGACTGCATGTCTCAAGCAGGTTATCTAACCTGCCTGTGCCTCAGTTTCCTCCTCTGAAAAGCAGGGGTCACGGTCATGCTCACCCCACAGAGTTGTTGGAGGATGAGATGAATTAATAGAAAACACAATGCTCTTGAGAATACAGACCAGTGCCCAGCACACTGAAAGCACACATCAGTGTCGTCTGCTTTCGCTCTTTACCAATTTCATCGTCGTGGTCGACACCCTGGGCGGAGGACACAGAGCTCAGCCTCCACCTGCAGTTCCCCCTTTGCTCTCCACACCTGCCCTTCCCAAGCCGTCTCCGCAGAGCACACAGGGGGCTCCAGCCCGTGCACCTACCTGAAGGTGATGGCGTAGGAGTCGGTACCTTCCCGCTTCCGGATCAGGAAGGCGCCATCCCGGGGAACCCTCATCAGCATGTCCTCCGCTTCTCCACGGCTCAGCCCATCGTAGTACCACCTGCAGCACAGGGCCGGGAAAATGGCCAAGGGAGAGGCCGTTGAGACCGGCAGCAGAGGAGGAGACGGTGGGCTCCCGGGATGCCTGAGACACGGCCCTGGAACCCACCACGGAAATTACACAGTGGGCCTCCTCACCCGAAATCACCTCTGAAGACAGCAGTTTTTAAAAAGATCACCCAGACACAGTTTGGGTGAAGCGTTCATGTAGTGGGTCTGCTTGGAGCCTACGCGAATAAATCAACGGACATCTTTACCCACCCGACTCAAGCATCAGAGGGTGGCACAGTCACCACAGTGTCTCAGAACAGCAGAGGCAGCAAAGATAGGGACTAGGGTTTTAGGTTGTTTTTAAAGACGTGAAAGAGCAAATTTTACGGCAATCCATCTGAATACGGACAAGAAAAGTAAAAAATAAAGGTGTCATAGCTATTTGGCCTCCTGTGAAATGTGCATTTGAGCAGCCCTCTGGTTAAAAATTACTCTTTTCTTGTCACAACTAGTTAACCCTTTGCAAGGCCTAACTGATACTCCTTTTACAATTATTTTTTCGCTTTCAGACCAAAAGGAATGAGCTTGGCCAGAAAACGGTAACACCGGGCCAAAATTATCTCTGAAAATCAAAGCTCAAGACCTCAGGACCACGAAGATAAAGGGGAAGAAAGGAAAGGAGAGGAGAGAGAAACAGGCCGTAGGTAACTGGACAGCGGCCGCCCTGGGGAACTGCAAGAGACCCCGGTGGGCCCGGGTGAGGGGCCTCGCGGGAATCTGGGCCCCAGCACACCCTCCAGGCTGGGGTTTCTGATCCGTGAATGCAGGCGCGCCCCCAGAGCGCAGGGCACACATACGGCTTCGACTTGTGCGGGCTGGGGTTGGGAACTGGGTCGGTGAGCCGGAGCTCGAACTCGGCACAGCGCAGGTGCGTCTCGCTGTAGTGCTGGATGAGGGCGTAGATGCTGGTAAACATGAGGTTGTCAGTCAGGTAATACTTCAGGGTCCCGCCCTCCACGGTGGAGCGGATCCGGCAGTGCTGGACGCGGCCCGACCGCCTGCCGGGAGAGGGACCACGTCAGAGCCCAGGCCTGGCCGGCTGGCCCTTCCCGCAGCCGGCGCGGCAGAGAGCACAGGGTGGGCCACAGCTGCAGCCGGGGCCCCCAGGGGTGGACGCTACGTGCGGCCACACGAGCCTCCGTCTGCTCTGAGGACCCTCCCGGCGCTTTCACACAAGTTGATCCTTGGGGCTGGATTCCAGACCATCCTACCTACTTCCTCTACCCGCTGTCCCCTTTCACCTACGTAACTGTTCCTCTGGAGCCAGACAGCCTAGGTTCCAATCCTGACTCTGCCACTGAGGAGCTAAGTGACCGTGAACAAGTGACCTGGCCTCTCTGAGCCTCCCTGTTATTACCGTAGTGGTCCAACAAGGACAACGACAGTATCCTCCTCACAGAGGTGTCCTGAGGATGAAACGAGATCACACACAGAATGTGCTCGGAACGCTGCCTGGTACGTGGTAAGCATCTTACGGGCGTTAGCTGTCGCGATTGTTTGTATGTTGTTAATATTAGAACTTTTATCCTTCAGGTCTCAATTTAAACACCACTTCTTTCAGGAAGTCTTCCTGGATTATTCTCCCAACATCACACTAGACCCCTCTCTTACAGACTTTCATGACGTCTTGCGCTTTTCTCACTGCACTTGTCACAACGAGAATTATGTATCATTTGCCTGATTCCTTTTCCGCTGTTCATCTCCCTCCGGAAACTCTCATCTCCATCAGGACAAGGACCCTGTCTGTCTGTCACTGCTAAGTCACTGTGCCTAGCACAGAGCAAGTACCCAATAAATAAATATCTTTTCATGATTTCATGCACAGATGACTGAGTGAGCGAGCAAGCTCACTGTAGCCTCACCCACAGTTCCGTAAGGCCACTTTACAATTTTAAATATTGCACTGAAATATCGCTCATCTTGCTGACTACGTTTTGGGGCCCTCATCCAAGTCTTGCCCCACACAGCTCACTGAATGAAGTCTGGGTTTCCAGCCCAGCCCCACCCAAGTGTGGCCTGAGCTGGCACCACTGGCCTCACGGCGCCCCATCCCACCAGCTGCGAGGAGAAGGCGCGTGCCCCGGGGAAGAGGGCCATTACCAGAAGGACAGGGTGTAGTCATTGGGGTAGGTCTCGCTCTCCCGCACCAAGAAGGTCCCATCCTTGCCCCCCGTCTCGGCGCAGTATTCCTGCAGCAGCTTCTCGGCACTTGTCCTCTTCTCCACCTTCTTGTGGAACCACTTCTCCCCAAAATGCAGCTCCGTGGGGGCTATATCCTGGGCCGCAAAGAGAGGAGGGGTTTCTGAAAACTCGGACCAGACCCCCAGTATCATCAGACTGGTCCCTCTGTGCCTGCTGATTCCTGAATGACAGACTGGACTGGCTAACAGACCGAAAATGGCCTCAGCTCGCTTTTACCCCGAGAGGTCCGGGAAGCCAGCCTCCACTGCCCTCCCCACCCCCCAGCCACCTACTCCTGACACTTCCCCATTTGTGGTGGCCTCCTGGAGTTCTGAGTCCTGGGATAAGGGGTCCCCAGTACGGCCCCCAACTCTACTGTACAGGAAGTCCGAGAGCCATAATACCCTGGGGGCTGCACTCAAGAGACAGTACCAAGGATGATCAGCAGCCCAGGGGGAGAGGGCAGGAAAGCCAGGAACCAGGCTAGTGGGTTAAGGCTGGACAGAACATCCAAATGTCCCCGTGCTCCCCAGGGAGCGCAGGCCAAGCAAGCCTCTCAGAGAGCAGGAAAGACACCTGAACCTCACTGGCTAAGCACATGGGCCAGCCAGCCAATCAGAGAAGAGCCAGGCAAGCCTCGGTACCCAAAGAGGCAGCTCCTTGGACTGAGCACGTCCAGGCCTGCCGGCCACAGGATGAGAGGAGCGTTATAGGAGGTCTCCACCTACCGGGGGCTGTTCACCTTCCACAGTCTGTTCAATGTCATCGCTGAAGGACAGCTTGGCATCAGCAATGGCACAGTAGTGCCGAGTCCATTTCTACAAAGTAAAACCAGCGTTAGGGCTTCCCCAAGTCTCTGCTGCATCAACTCTGAGGCCCAAGGCCCCTGCCTGGCATCACCCCAGCATTCACTGGGGACTCGCCTTTCCCACTTCTGTAGCCATTTATGGGGGTTTCACAGAATTCGATCCCCTGTGAGACATTTCTTTTAAAACATCTATTTATTCTGGGGTTCTTCTGGCATTTTCAGGACTTCTTCATACAGTGTGTCTAAGGGTAGACACAACGTAATATCGTATTCCTTTAATCTGAAGGCTTTTACGAATGAATGATGGGATCGTTTTCTGTGTGTGTGTGTCCTCATGACTGTCATTTTCTATTTCACCCATTTTTTAAGACTTTCAGGATTTCCCAGCCAGCCTGTCTAGAGACCCTTTCTTCAACATTTAAATATGACTTAATTCTTTATTTAAATTTCAACCATTTTTAATTTTTATTTCTAGAATATAAGAATAGACATGTAAAAATATACTCAAATGCAGAAAGACAAACATAATATGATACCACTTAATATGTAGAATCTAAAAAATAATGCAAATGAACCTATACACAAAACAGAAGCAGACTCACAGACAGAAAACAAACTTAGGGTTACCAAAGGGGAACGTTGAGGGGAGGAATACATGAGGAATGTGGGACTAACAGATACAAACTACTATACATAAAATAGATAAGCAATAAGGATCTACTGTACAGCACAGGGAACTATATTCAGTATCTTGTAATAACCTAGAATGGAAAAGAATCTGAAATACATACGTATGTATAACTGAATCACTTTGCTGTACACCTGAAACTAACACACCATTGTAACTCAAATACACTTCAATCAGTGAATCAATGAACTGATCAATACCTACTCAAACGGACTGCCATGTTAGGTTATGGGATATGAGAAGTGGCATTAACATTCAGAATGCCTCATTCCCACCAAAAAATAATGTTTCCTCGGGACTCCCCTGGTGGTCCAATGGTTAGGACTCTGCGCTTCCACTGCAGGGGTCCCGGGTTGGATCCCGGGTCGGGGGAACTAAGATCCTGCAAGCCACGTGGCTCGGCCAAAAATAACAGTAATAATGTTTCCAGTGGAGCTGTCTCAGATTGGAGGACACTAAGGAGTTAGGACAACTAACTGCACTGTCACATCCTAGACTGCATCCTGGGTCAGACAGAGGACATTAGTGGACAAACTGGAATAAGGTCCACAAATTAGTTGGTAGTACTGTGCCCAATGTTCAATTCCTCGTTATGATAATTATACTCTGGTTACAGAGGATGTTCCTATTTGGGGAAACGGGGTGAAGGATATATGAGAACTCTCTGTGCTTGTATGTGTGTGAGAATCTAGCGTATGTTACGTTGAATATAAAACTACTTCAAAATAAAACACTCATAATGCAAAAGAAAAATAGTTTCCTTAAAATGACAAATTCACTTGGCACAAAACTAAGACAGGAATCCTCCCGGAGCTCTCCAGCAGGCCATGACACATTCAGGGCTCTGAGAAGGGGCGCAAGAAGACACACCTGGTCGATGGAATCCCACATGTACAGTTCACCCTGCTGCTTGTGTTCATCTTTCTTGTCCTCCATGTTGACATCCACGTCGCCTCGGGGGCCCAGCTTCTTATGCTGAGGGGAAAAATACACAAAGCCTGTCTCCCTAAGACCCAGGTTAGGATCTGTGAGCCAGCAAACATTCATCCACGTCAGCCAAGCACCCACCGGATCGTCCCACCGCAGGGCCTTTGCACTGTCTCTTCTCTCCGCCTGGCTGCTCTCTCACTACACTGCGCTCTGTGCTCGGCGTCACCTCCTCAGAGGAGCTTCCTTAAAAATAGCCCACCCTCCCCTTCCCACCCCTGTCACTCTCTAGCCCCTGGCAGTTCATCTTCACGCTCTTTAGCCCAAGTGTATCTATGTATCTGTCTGCCTTCCCTGCTAGATTCTAAGCCCCATGAGGGCAGGGACTTTGTTTTGTTCCCTGTTGAACCTCCTGTGCTAGGCTAGCAGATAGTGCTCGATAAATATTCAGTGAATCAATGATGCGCCCACATTCTCCAGCACACAGAGGGCAAGGCAAGATCACAGCCAGTCCATGGGCACAGGCTGTGCAGGGCAGTGGCAGGCACACTGGGGATGTAGATTTCGAAGACCCGGGTGCAAACAGCACTGCTGCTGCTTTATCGGCTGTGTGACCCTGAGCAGGTGGCCGCACCCCTCTGAACCTCTCGTGTCTCATCTGCAAGACTAAGAGGATGATTACGACAACGTCCACCTGGGCGAGTTCACGCACCGTCCGTGTGGACTAGCCTTGGTAAGTCCCAGTTGTGGTGACCTGGTGGAGGGAGCTCAGGATTGGGAGTCAGACCTGGGCTTGAATTCAGGGCCTATCACCTTCCTCGCTGTGTGGCCTTGGCTGCGTGACAATCTGTCTCAGTAACTTCCCCGGTAAAATGGGGGTAACAGGGACTTCCCTGGTGGCCCAGTGGCTAAGACTCCGCACTCCCAATGCAGGGGGCCTGGGTTCGATCCCTGGTCAGGGAGCTAGATCCCACACGCCACAGCTAAGAGTTCTCCTGGTGCGACTAAAGATCCCGCATGCCGCAACTAAAGATCCCGCATGCCGCAACTAAAGATCCCACGTGCCGCAACAAAGACCCAGTGCAGCCAAAATAAATTTTTTAAAAATGGGGGTAACATAGCCCCCCTGTCCCGTAAGGCAATGGGCGTGTAGGATACCTATAAATAGTGCAGCACGACATAAATGTTCCATTTTGTTCCATCTTTGGCAGGAACTAACTGTGTAACCTCAGCTGAGTCAACCTCTAGACCTCAGGGTCCTCACCTGTCAGGTGGGCTGGGGGCCCGGGATTATCCGTCCTGCAAGGCTGCCATGAGACTGAATAGCACTGACGGCCGCGCCCAGCCCAGTGTGTGGCGCTCAGTGATCACGTCACAAATGCTACTTCCACCCCTTTTCCCTGAGACTGAAAGGGCTGAACCAAGAGGTACCACAGGTGGGGCAGTGAGAACGCTAAAGGAGTCTTCACACCCTAAAACAGCGCTGGGAAACCCCTGGGGACACGCACAGAGCTGTTCTAACAGAAACGGAGGGAAGCCACAGGGGAGCCGGGAGTAGATGCAACGAGGTTCCCTGAAGACTGACCGCCAAACCTGAGGAGCCCTGGACACCTCCGCCGCCCGGCCAAGCCCCTCTGCCTCTCACCCTGCCCTCCTCACGCTAGAAGCTTCCCTGGGCGTCTCAGCGGAACCTGCCCCAGGATCTTGGCCAATTCCTCCAAATATGCTGGTGCTCTGACCCCTGAGGGCGCCAGCCTCCTCCTCTCTGGATGCGCCTCAGCCAAAGCCCCCTCACAATTTGGTGTTTCTCTGTCAAGCCGTTTGTCTCCCTACAAGACCGTGACCTCCTGGCATGTAGGAATTGTCCCCGATGCATCTTAGTGGTCCAGTGACAATCTAGGGAACATACCACGCGTTCACACTACCCCACCTTCATGGATGTCATTCCCCGAAGCCGAAGGGCCTTCTCCCTTCTCTGCCTAGTAAATCCCTGTCTGTCCTTCCTACGAACCTGCCAGCTGTCACTGAAATCCACGCCCCTCCTTCCACCGATGGCTGCCCGGCTAGAGTCAGCCCCTGCAGATGGTGTGGTCACGTGACTAAGTTCTCACGCACTGGACACAACAGCCCAGGACTGTCCAACTGATGTCCAACATGCTTACCAGGAATCACTCGCCCTGGACCTCTCACATTCCCGTTTCTACGAGCTGGAGCTCAATGTGCCTTGCAACCCAGCATGGACCACAAACAAGGACAGGGCCCTAGGGCAGAGCCTTCGCCAGTTCTGTGCCATGGACCCCCTCTGAAGTCTGGGGAAGACTACGGATGCCTTTCTCAGAATAATGTTTATAAGGCATAAAATGAAAAGAGAAACCAATTATATGGAAATATAGCTACTAAGTAAATAAAAAATACTTGCAGTATACTAATACATGTGCTTCTTTATTAACATCTTCCAAAAGATCTACAGGCAGATCTAATAACCATCGTAATTTTAAAGTAGTGACGAGCACACGTTATCTTAAGATACTGGCAACAACTGTAGAAGTGATATGAAATTATCCATGATTTCTGCTGGTGACAAAGCCTCAAGCGGCTTGTTGCCAATATTCATAATGGAAGGAAATGTTAAGTTTTACCTACATGTTAATAAAGAGGCACCATTTTTGCCCAAAGTTCACATGCCACCACCTCACAAGTTTTATCTGTGGATTCTCTGGGGGTCTGCAGAACCCCATCTGAAAACCCCTTCCCTGGGAGACCGCAGACCAAGATGAGAAGATCCTGAGTCCCCGGACAACCTCGTGGACCAGAGCTCAGAGCTCCTAGCATACTCCCCCGCACATCGAGTCTTGAACTGACACGGCTGAAGCCACGGTCCACCTGGTCTCTTGACCCTAGTGATACACATGCCCAAACGCCACCCCTCCCGGCATCCGTGATACAGCCGTCTCTCATCCCCCCCCACAGCCACCCATCGCCCCTGGTGCACGCAGCCCTCTGGGGCAACTGTTCACTTCCAGTCCACCCCCCACGCAAGAACAGAGCCTGGGTCGCTGAACAGCCCCAGCTCCTCGCGAGGGCCTGACGCAGAGCGGGACGTGGTGAAGGTCTGCCAAAACAAATGCACGGAAGCGAGTGAACGCTTCTGGGGCACCTGCCGTGGGACGGGGCAGTTCCAAGCGCTCTGCACACGTCCTTCCGCGTTACGCTCGCGGCACACGAACAACGTGGGTTCTATCGTGGACCCCCGGACCGCGAGGACGCAGAGGCAGCGGGAGGTGAAGCGACCTGGCCCGGGTCAGGCGCGAGGTCAGCGAGGAGACCGGGGAGCCCGCGGCCCCAGCCGCCGGCTCTCCCCACGGGAGCCACGGCCCCGGGCCGCTACCTTGATGATGATCTTCTCCCGCAGCTGGCTGGGCGACGGCAGCTGGTCGGCACTGGCCTCCGTGGGCTTGGTCAGCAGCAGGTCGCCGAACACCTCCCTGAACACCCGGGCCATGTGGCGCTGCTGCTCCACGCAGCAGTGCTCCTCGATGGACAGGATCACGGGGAAGCTGCGGGCGGGCGGCGGCGGGACGGGCGCTCAGCAGGGGCCACGGAGGCCGCCCGCAGGGCTGCCCGGCCCGGCCTGCGAGACCAGCCCGCGCCCTGTGCTCCTGGCCTAGGGGGACGCCAGCGCTCAGCCGGGGCTTCTCGGCGGTGACTCTGGCCAGGATGGAGCCCGGGGTGGGGTGGGGGGGTGCGGGGGGGTGTCTGTGTGGCTATGTGGGGTACACACGTGTCTGTACGTGGAGAATATACGTCTGATCGTGTGTCTGCGGAGGGGGCGTCTGCGTGTCTCTGTGTTCCAGGGGTGTCCTATGCGGGTGGTGCCTCTGCCTGTGAGCCTCTGTGCGGGATGTGTGTGAACGCGCGTGTGTGCGCGCCGGGGGGAAGGGGGCGTCTGCGTCCACCCGTGGGGGGACTGCCCGTGTCTGTGGGAGGGTGGCTCTGAGTGTGTGTCCATGTGGGGTGTGTCTGCAGGGGGGGTTATGTTTGTGTGTGTGGCCGTCCACCCAACCCTAGCCGCCGTCCCCTGAAAGGTGAACCACCAGGAAGGAAATCAGCCAACCGACCTCGAGGTGACAAAGGCATGGTCTTTGATGGCCTGCACGACGTCATCAAACTTGATCTTGGTGGTCCGCGTCCAGCCGTGGTAGATGATGGGCTTCCCGTCGGGCCCGTCCCAGCAGTCCACTGAGGGCAGAGACGTGCAGCCTCAGCACCCGCGCCCCCCTAGCCCGCTGAGGGCGGCCACGCTGCCCGGGTGACGACCGCACCACCAGCCCCGGCCCCCGCGCTGGCTCGGTCACCAGGACCCCGGGGCCAGACCCGGCATCGCCCTCAGGGGCCACCAACACGAGGACACGTGTTACGTACGCGGTTACAGGAAGATTTTGGTCGTCTAATTAAAGGTCCCGCTGTCCAAAAGAAACGAAACGTTTCTTTTTTAACAAGAGATTTATCATGTGTTTTATCTTCTGATTTGACTTGTCTAAACCCTGGCTTGCTTTTTCTGCCAGCGGAAAGAATACAGAGCAACGGGAAATTTATTTTTAAAGATTCATGGTAAAATATTCAGACCGAACTAGGTTATGCAGAAGGTGAGTGTCCCCTATATTTCTGACCCCCAGAGGGAAGAGGAGCTGACAGTTTCAAACTTGATTTTTTCACAGTTGCTTTTTCCTAAGGGGGGGGAAAGGCATAAATTAAGCAACACTCTGTAGGAATAACTGCCATTAGGGTCTGATACCGTGATGAACGCTTTTGATAAAACTGGATAAAACCACATCAGTGGTTTGTGTCTCTTCTCAGCCCAGTACAGCCACGAGCCTCTGGCGCTGAGTCGGGCCGGGGGCGAAGGGCGGGGGGACAGGAGGAGGCACCGGCCCCCCGCCACGTCCGGGGCCTGGAATCGCCTCTGCCGGGGTGGCTGTGAGCAACTGGGGCCAGAAGAGTCAGGGCGGCGGCCGTGGCAGGGCCGTTGCTAAAGCACGCAGGGTGTCTGCTGCCTCGAACACAGCAGCCCAGAAAGAAGCCGAGGGACAGGAGGACAGTAAGGCCGTCCTGGCTACTGGCCTCCCAGCCCCTCCACTGTATCCGGACACTTTCTGGAGCCCAAGGTGCTGTGGCTCCAGCCTGGCCCGGCTCAACACCACTCCGCAGCGTGGCGACCTTCTCTTCTGGGAAAAGGTCCCCGGCTGGTGGCCGCGTGGCTCACACCAGACGCTACGGGCACCTGGGTTCTCCCTCCATCTGTCCCATGCATCCCCACTCCCAGGGCCTCCAAACAAACAAAGCGTCCAGCAACAGCACGGCCAGGCTCAGCCCGCCGTCCGCGTGGCCGCCAGCGCGAAGGGGGTACTTACGCTCAATGCAGCGGCAGCCCATCCGCAGACAGCGGATATAGGCCTCCGGGGACGACTCGCTCCGAAGCTGGTCACCCGTGAGGTACCTGGACGAGAGGAGGTGGGCGGCTGTGTGGGAGCAGGCCTGCAGCTCAGGGCATCCCCGGGGAACTTCTCAGCCCGAGCTCCCAAAGGCCTGAGTTCTCCCTGTCTACAGAGACCCCCATTTAGGATCCGGGCCAGACACATGGAGCCGTGTGGCCAAGCCAGTCAGGAGCCTCAGGCCGTGACCGTGGGCTGTGGAGGATAACGATCCCGGCAATCCAAGTGTGGGCTCCAGAACGTGCGTTCTGCCGAGGAGAATTCGGTCAAAGGGGGAGACTGACGTATGAGGATAAATTAACAACCCCCCTGCCCCACCGCGGCCCGCTAGGGCCTCAGTCTCAACAGGGCAGGGATGGGCCGTCATTCTGATACCAGGGCCCCGGGCCAAGCACGGAACAGATGGGACTTACCACACTATGAACTACGTCCACCAAAACGGACGTGAAAATGCCCATTTTTATCACTCTCCTCCTCACCACATTCCCCCTTTAAGAGTCTGTGGCGCTCAGCTGTTTTCTGGATTTGGTAGAACTGACCATTCTAAGACACAAACTCAAACCGATGGACATGGTGGGGAAGAGAGAACCATGAAGTCAATTTGCCCCGGAAAAGGAAGGTACCTTCCAAAATTCCTGCAGATGAACTTAAGGGCCTTCTCTCCAACTCCTGCCTGGACTGACACTTGGTAATGTAAGAGTCGACAGCTCTCTGGACGCCCAGGACCCAAGGCCTCCACCCCCTCACCTTACAAAGCAGACTGAGTATCAGAATTTGAGAGTAACACCCATTTCCCCCTTCCCGTCTGCTCTTTTTTGCCATCAGGGCAATCTTCCAAAGATACGCATCTGAGTGTGTTGTTCTCTGGCCTAAAGACCATCAGTGGCTCCAGATATGCCACTGCCCTCGCTCGGACTCCAATGACTCCGCTCAAGCTGACCCTCCCGTCCTCCTCTCCTGCCGCTCACCCTCCCAGATGCTACACTCTAGTCTTACTAGAGCCCCCTCAGTTCCTCCTGCCCCTGGACCTTTGCACATGCCGTTCCTCTGTCTGAAACCCTCCTCCTCGCCTCGCCACCTGTTCTTCTCTCACCAACTCCGGCTCATCGTTAAGACTCAAAGGAGGCCTCTTCCCCTCCAAGCTCATGAGGACGGGGTTGCTCCTGCCCTTTTCACTGCTGTATCCCCAGCACCCACCAAGCACAGGGCCTGGCTCAGGGCAAACTCTCAGTAAATATCAGTTCAATGACTAATTCAATTGCTTTCCTGTGACTACTAAGAATGAGATGCCCAAACAGGGCAAACCAGCTTTGTTGACTTGCTTCTTAGGGCCACAGGAAAAGGGTTATTAGTGCAAAACCAACTGGGAAAGAGAGGTGCATCCCCCCATCCTCCAGAAGCTTTCATACATTCCAATCTGAGCAGCGAGGGCCTGCCCTCTGCCCACTGCCCACACGCTTTGCCAGAGCAGTGCACTTGAGCGCCCACCGTAATGCCCTTCACCTGCCTGACCCACTGCAGGCTCGCGGTGAAACTCACGTGTTATGTGATGAGGAGATCCAGTAATGCGACAAGGGGTTGTTCATTTCCTGCACATCCACCACGTCATACTTCTCGTCCCAAATGCTGTTCTCCCGGGAAAACAGGTACGTGAGGAACTAGGAGAGTCACAAACACAAAGAGGGGATCATCACACTAAGGACGGGTGGTACCGGCTTCTTTTCGGTCTGTCAACACGGGGAGATGGTACATGAATAGTCAACAGGTGGTCTCCGGACCTCAGTTACCCAAGTTTTCAGTGCAGAAAACTCGGACTGCAATAGGCTGTACCAACACACGTTTCATTGACCTATACAGTATTTACCATTTTAATGTGTATCCTCAAATATTTGAGGCTACAAGAGTATATGCTGCCCATATATAAGTTTTAAGGCATAATAACATTAGGAACATTAGTGGACCTACATGAGAAACAGAACATGCCAGTACCGTAACATCTAAAAGGCAGGAAATTTCATATCCCAATTCCTGACCCCTTAAAAAAAAAAATCAGAAGATTGAGTGACAGTGGGTAACACTCTGTTTCCTGGGAACCACGGTACATGGGACTGGAGCTCCCCAGTTCCCCTCACACAGGGCCGAAAGCATCCATTTCCACATCGTGCAAGAGCCCCATAAACCTTGGAATTTCCTTGCTCTGCTTGTAATGGTTAGAGACTCCCTGGTAGCACACGCCCTCTAGTGACAAAAGCAAAGATCCCACCCAGGCTACGGGATCAAACAGAGGAGGAGAAAAATCAAAGGCTGTGATGGTTCAGGACCTGGAAGGAAAAAAAAAAAAAAAAAGAGAGTTCCCGACTAAGAGAGCCAGTCTCGGGGCATCTAACAGCAAAGCCCTCCAAGGGAGGAGAACCAGAAAATATACCTCGGAGGCCAGAGACTTGAATCACAAAGCCATGCCAACAGGACGAGGAGCCCACTTACCTCATCCACAAACAGGAAGGGCTCGGCAGTTTCTCGCATGGTGTCATCAATGAACTTTGTCATCCGCTCACGGACTTTGTTCAGATCCTGAGCCCAAAGCTCCTTAGAATGATAAAGAGAACAAGAAATCATCAGAAAGAGGAACTGCAAAATTCTTTGCCTCTCAGGATCCAGTTTCAGTCGAAGACCGACACATGGACCTATTCTGCACGCACACGCATTCAAGGCCTCACCCTGTGCACGGCAAATACTTTCCCTAAAGCACCAGAGAGTAAACATTTTAGGCTCTGGACCCCAACCACTCAATTCTGCTACTGTCGTGCAAAAGGAGCCGCACACAACAGGCACACAAATAGCTGTGGCTGCGTTTGTAAATAAAAGTTTATTTATAAAAACAGGCAGTGGGCCAGATTTGGCCCCTGGGTGTAGTCTGCCGACTCCTGCTCTACGCTAGTTCTTTATACGTGTTATCACAAGGAGGCGGGGAGCACAGTTACATCAGACCACTGGGCTTACTCGCCTGGCTGATGCTGGGCAAGTTACACACCTTTTCTGTGCCTCCTCATCCATTACATGGGAATAATGGCATCTACGCACAGAGGCTGCGAGGGGCTGGACGAAATAAGGGTCTGTGCTTAACACAGCACCCGGTATACAGAAGGTGCTCAAATCACGGCACTGTGCGAGCAATCGTCATCCTCCATGACATCTCGTTTAGTCCAGAAAACTCTGCAGGTCATACACCGTCATCGTCATTTTACAGACAAGGAAACAGAAGCTCAGGACATCGCACGATGATCCCAACTTCACACGGCTAGTAAGGAGGAGGGCTGGGCTTCCAAATAACTGAACTTTGGAAAACGGACATAGAGTGAGTCCAGATCACTGAAGTAGTGCTGCTCAGACAACAGTAACGTCTGAAAGATACATGACCGGTTCAGAAACAGCTTCTGCACAGTCTCAGAACTTCGAAAGCCCTTTAGAAAAAGAATACGTAACATAAAGTAACTTTATTGTTTTCCTCTCCAAACCCTAAAACCCCAAATATTCATAGACAAAAGGATGACAACCTGACCCACAGATTCAACTTTCACTCATGTTTTCTGGGTTCCAAATATTCTAAAATCTCTCTCTTTAAGAATCAGAGCGGGCTTCCCTGGTGGCGCAGTGGTTGGGAATCTGCCTGCCGATGCAGGGGACACAGGTTCGAGCCCTGGTCTGGGAAGATCCCACATGCCGCGGAGCAGCTAGGCCCGTGAGCCTCAACTATGGAGCCTGCGCGTCTGGAGCCTGTGCTCTGCAACGGGAGAGGCCGTGACAGTGAGAGGCCCGCGCACCGCGATGAAGAGCGGCCCCCGCTCGCCGCAACTAGAGAAAGCCCTCGCACAGAAACGAAGACCCAACACAGCCAAAAAAAAAGAATCATAAAAGCAGATGTGCTACCAGACGTGTGCAGTTGGATGGGGAGGGTCAGATCAGGATGTCTGAAAGAAGGAAAAGCATAAGGGCAGACACAAATGAGGTGGGTGCAAATCAACAATAAGCCTTGCTGTTCATCCTTGCAAATCTACTTGGATAAAGGACACCCAATAGCTGGGAGCTGGGGGAGCATCCAGTTCATTTGAATACAGCAGTGATGCAATCCTTGAATACCAGAACATGAAACTCAAATTGTAGGGTACTTAATGCAAACGCCTTGCCAGCCCTAGACGCCCCCAAAAGGCCAGAAGCTTCCTGCTTCCTTCTCCTAAAAAGCTTTCGCATAAAAAAACAAGGGTACTGGACTTCCCTGGTGGCGCAGTGGTTAAGAATCCGCCTGCCAACGCAGTGGACACGGGTTCGATCCCTGGTCCAGGAAGATGCCACATGCCGCAGAGCAACTAAGCCTGTGCGCCACAACTACTAAGCCTGTGCTCTAGAGCCCATGAGCCACAACTACTGAAGCCTGCACACTCTAGGGCCCGCGAGCTGCAACTACTGAACCCGCATGCTACAGCTATTGAAGCTCGCGTACCTAGAGCCCGTGCTCCGCAACAAGAGAAGCCACCGCGATGAGAAGCCCGCGCACTGCTCGCCACAACTAGAGAGAAAAGCCCGCGCGCAGTGACGAAGACCCAGCGCAGCCAAATAAATTAATTAATTACTTAGTTAGTTAAAAAACAAAAACAAAAACATGGGTACTTAGCTGCTATAACCTGGAACTGCACTGGCTGTAAATAAGAAATCTTCTGCCTAAAGGAGTTTAAAATATGAATAGTTTGCGGGGGGCCGGTAGAAAAATGTATCTACTTGGTGTGGGGTATTGAGTTGGGCAACTATCAATATAATAATGAAAATGATCAGAGTCGTGGTGAGAAGAAGAAGCGCGGTGAGGCCGTCAACACTGGGCAGGGCAGCCCACCGGGCTCTGTGCTCAAACTTGTCACATGGTGGCTCATTTTGAACTCACACAAGCCCACGCAGGACATATAGTATTATTCTCCAGTTACATAAATAAGAAAGCTGAGGCTTCAGTCATTCATTAAGTTGACCTAATGAAGAG
Source organism: Physeter macrocephalus (assembly GCF_002837175.3). NCBI lineage: Eukaryota > Metazoa > Chordata > Mammalia > Artiodactyla > Physeteridae > Physeter > Physeter macrocephalus. The sequence goes on along the minus strand of NC_041230.1, from coordinate 49,666,577 downwards.
CCCAAGACCAACGCAGGCACACCAGTTCCGGGTCAGTCAGTGTCACCCATGCCTCCCAGGGCTGGACTGCGGCACACTTAACCAGCCCCCGAATGGAAATTCAGATCAGTTCCAAGTTCCCACGTCTATTAAAAATGCTGCCATTATTTCTTTAGGATAAGTTCCTAGGAGAGCAATTATTTAATCAAAGTATATAAACCTTTTTTCAAAGTTTTCATTTTAATTGTGTATTGCCAATGTGTTTTCTAAAAACTTGTACTAATTCGCACACCAAGTGCTACAGCGGTTATTCCACACACGAGCATCCACCACCCCCAACAAACGTCCTAGGTGGCTGACTCTGCTCCATGCCAGCATCCCGCAGAGCGCTGGGGGCTGGGACATTCAGGGTTCACGAGACGCATGGCTCAGAGGCCCCATCCCCGGCAGCACATCTTGTTTCCATCACGCGCACCCACACAGACGCTCAGGGGCTGCCTGCGTCCTAACTCCCGGATGCGGGATCCTGGCGCCCTGTACCTCGCTCCTGGCCCGCAGGCCTGATCTCTGAGGGCAGCCCAGCCACGGGGCCAGTGTAGAGAAAGCCTGCGACCCTCCCCTGGAATAAAATTACTGAGCACAAGGTGGTGGATTCCAGGAGACAAGACTACTTGTCTCCAGGAGTTTAACCGTTTAACTTCAGCGGCGCCCTACAAAACTGAGTCATTCAGCGCAAGGAAGAGCACGGCGGAAAAGCAAACAGCCTGTGCCTCTGTCTCTGCTTCACTCTCCTGGCAGCACCGCACCGCGCAGGTAATCGTGCTCAGCAGAATTCATGGATCCCCCCGCGTTTCACCTGCCCTGGGTCGTAGTCTCAGGCGGGGCAAGGAAGCCTTCTCGTGGTCACTGCCATTCACCCCACGTGGGGAAAGCGCGACACCTCCAAGCCCTCGGTCAGCGTTCACCACGCACCACAGCAGCTACCGGCTCTGCACCTCGCGCAAGCGTGCGTCTGTGCGTTGTGTTCCCGACAGCCAATGACATCTGAACGTGGGAGGTGTACTGCCTGACACTAAGAAATTCGTGTTCATTGTGAAAGGTGTAACACGGGTATTATGGCCATGTTTTCTTAAAAAAAAAAAAAAAAAAAAAAAGTCCATTTCATAAGAGAGACATGTTGAAGTATTTTCAAATGGAATGAGGCACAGTCCGGGGTTTACTTTAGAATTTGCCAGCAAAGAAATGAAGGAAGGAAGGAAGGGAAGGGAGACACGTGGGTATGGAGATGGAGGAGGGATGAAATTAAAGTGGCAAAATGTTCTTAACTTTGTCATCGGAGTGATGGGTACAGGGTGGCTTCTGATGCCAGCCTGTCTACTTTTGTGTCTGTTTGAGATGTTCTATAATACACAGTATTTTTTTAAAGTAAATGAACTGAATATTACTATGAAAAAGACTATATATTGTTATTATGAAAAAGAGTCTATTAAAAAAAACTAAGAGAATAAAAGTCAATGAAACTCCAGTGATATAAATAAAAATTTGAAATAGATACGTGACCACGCATATATATACGTCCTCATACACACACACAAAGATCAAGACCATCTTGTCTAATCCCCACAATTCTGAGAGGTACGGTTCTCATCCCCACTTAAAGAGGAGGAAAGTGGGGCACAGACAGGTCAAACCACCTGCCCAAGGTCACACAGCTAGTGAGAGGATGTCAGGTTTCTCTCACCCTAACCCGGTTTCTCAGCCGAGGCACTACTGACACGTGGGGTTGGGTAATTCCTTGTTGGGGGGCGGGGGGCTGACCTGTGCACCTCTGGACGTGGAGCAGCATCCCTGGCCTCTACCCACCAGATGCCAGTGGCAGCTCTGAGTTGAGTCTGCAGCCATTGCCCTGGGGCAGAACCGTCCCCTAGAAAACCACTGCCCAACACAAACGCTGACTCAGCCACCAGCTCGGAGCCCACAAGCAAACATTCCGGGAGACGTGCACATGCCATGTGCTTAAGGACAGCTGTGCCACCTTATCCGCCAGAGACCCCGCAGGCTCATCCACCTTAATCACACCCCCCACGAGTCCGGGAAGGCTTCCTGGGGAAGCGACACCAGAGATGAGCCGGACGGAAGAGCAGAAGCCAGCAGGTGAGGACACCGCCCGCCCGCCCTGCCGTGTTCTCCTTCCCTTCCGCCAGCTGGGGCCTGGGAAAGGGGCTGGTGCGAGGCCAATCTGATTCCAGAGTCTAAGCCCCCAAGGCGGCACTGAGCAGGGAGACGACACCTGTTTCACGACGGCAGGTGGTGAGAAGGTGAGCAACCGCTGCGGCAGCCCCACCCCAGAAGCCCCTGCCCTGCTGTCCTCTCACCTGCTGTTCATGTGAGAGAAACCTCTGGAAGTCGTGCAGGTGAACAGCGGAGGCATCCGGCCGGTCGGTGTTGCTGTCCTCGGGGGAAGGGAGGGTGTTGAGAGAGGGGCATCCGACAATCGGGGCGATCCCAGCCGGCAGGACGGCCACCCAGACACCCTGCCAAGTCCCCCCCCGCAGGGCCAGGTGCAGGCTGGCCAACAGGAAGACGACGGTGACCCAGACGACATCCCTGACCCAGGAGGATTCAGAGGGGCCCTGACACCAGAACCTGGGAGAACTGGGCCCTGCAATCTACACTCAGCGGCTCCCAGGTGGTCCAGGTGCAAGGGAGAAGGAAGGGGGAGGGAGGGCAGGCGGGCGGGCACGGACAGGCGTGGACAGCAAATGCCCGGGCAGGGCTGGGTGTGGAGAGCGTTTGGGGTAGGTGATGCTGGAGAAATGACTCCACAGTTGGCTGAGCCATCGAGGGCTCTCAAGCAGGAGTGTGGGCCAGATGAAGCCCCCAACTCTTCAGCTGGAACATGCAAGACGAGAGCCGTGGAGCGAGCAGAGACCCGCTGCTGGGAGAGTTTTCCATTTGACACGGACCCCTTCACCCTGAATAAAGGGAGATTCCACCTCGGCCAGCAGCTTGCTGACTGATGGCGTCGTGGAGAGGATGCTCATAGCTACCAGAAAACCAGAACCCCACTGGACTGGCAACCCTGTTCGCTATGGAAAGTGTATCCGGCAGAGCAGGGCATTCCGGGGAAATCTGTACTTTTCCCTGAGCACACGAGGCGGGGGTCAGGGGGGGTGTCTTTTGAAATACAGGAGATAAAACACGCTTTAAGCTTTCTCCCTTTACTACACACTCAGGGTCCAAAAGTCTATTGTCTTTGAGTGCATTTCCAACCTTCTTTCCTAACCAGCCTCATGGTCCAACACTAATCTTTTCATTAAAATACCACAGAAGAATTGGATTCGTTTTATATACATTTTGGAGTCTTGGGGTTTCTGGATTAGAATGTAACAGAGCGAACAGTTGCCAGGGCACCCTCATCAATGACGGCTGCTTCCAAAAAACAGGCCCAGGTCAGAGGGCCGCAAATCACATTCTAGGCGCTATTAACTCCATGGCAAACATTTCTCCCAGGTAGACAGGCTTGGAGGACATAGAACACTTTATAATTAGGGGAACTAGTAAGTGTACTAGAGGTCCTGACAAGTCCTGCAGCACTTAGGTTTTAATAATAATATCGTTATCACTATTTAAGAGCCCTGCCATGCACCACATGAAGCACTTGCTATGCTTCAACTCATTTGAATCCAGTTCACTCTGCTTAGCCAGGAATTTCGCCAACTCACCTCTGGGAAAGGAGGTCCTGAAGCAAGCAGGCTTCTCTACAGAACCTTCTGGGTCACCCTCCCAACATTCCACAAGCCCTGTTGCTGTGCATGTTTATTAGTGGCACAGGCTTGGGATGGCCAGTTCCCCAAGAGGGGGACCCCACCAGTGCCTGCCAGAGAGGTGACCTCCTGGAGTTCCGATGGCAAGGCTGGGAGGACCCACAAGGGCACCAACGCCCGGCACAACTACCCAGAACAACAACCCAGCAGAGGTGCCTCACCCCAAGATGAACACGGAGGAATCCTTTTTGAATTCGTCAAGAATCTAAAATAGAAAACAGAAGGAACACACCCATGAAACAAGAACGTTAGACAAGTCGAGCCACTTAATGCAAATAAACAGATTTTTTTGTTAAAAAATTATCACTGTCATTTATGTGACTTGCAAATGTTCAAATCTTTACATCTTTTTTTTTTTTTTTTTTTTTTTTTTTGCGGTACACGGGCCTCTCACTGCTGTGGCCTCTCCCGTTGCGGAGCACAGGCTCCGGACGCGCAGGCTCAGCGGCCACGGCTCACGGGCCCAGCCGCTCCGCCGCACGTGGGGTCTTCCCGGACCGGGGCACGAACCCGCGTCCCCTGCATCGGCAGGCGGACTCTCAACCTCTGCGCCACCAGGGAAGCCCAAATCTTTACATCTTTACACAAAAGGTGGAAGTCTTCCTCACCCCTTGCAAAGTCTTTTTTCTGAAAAGCAATCACTCGATAATTTGGCAGGTCTCCGTCTAGAGTTCGTTTTATGGATATCCATTTAATTCTATCTTATCATATTATATTACATCTATGTCTCCCAACTTTTTGCTGTTGTTTCAAGCTTTACGTATTACTCAGCAACCTCAAATCGCCCTACCTCACTACTTTCAAAGCCCACACTGTATTCCATAACATGTGTGTCTTTCAATTTTCTGCTATTATATCCAGTATTACAAAGAATCTTCATACATATATATCTTTGTCCACTTGTGCCAGCATTTCCATTGGGTAGATTCCTGGACAGGAAAGCGCCTGGACACGGGGTGTGTACTTTGGCAGATTCACCAAATTGCTTTCAAAACAGCTGTCCTGACCAGCATGCCCACCAGAGAATGCACACCCTTTTCTGCACCCTCACCGGTACGTTTCCAATCCTAAATATTTCAATGAGCTCATTTCTAATCCTTGAATTCAAGAGAAAGAAACAAATATTGGACAGCTCTGGTCCTACACTTCATGGCCTAGTGATCTCCCAACCACTGACGGAAGGACGGCGAGCTCCTCCACCAAGAAGGCCTGGGGTCCCGCAACCCCCAGCCTCCACTCACTGGCCAGGCGTTTTCCACACGCACGCGCACGCCACACACACGCCACACACACGCCACACCCATACTGCGTCCATTTCTGGCTAGGTAGCATCACTGAAATAATCTTTAATGAGACTGCGATTGCATAAGCATTTGAGTAATTCAGGGCACAAATGGAAATGTAGCCCCTGGCAGGTTACAAATGCTAATGATATAAAACAACTCCTGCTCTAGATTCCCCCAAATTGTCTTGCCCAACTGCTTGCGCTCCAGGATGACGTGGAAACTCTATGTTCTAGAAAAGGTATCCACAGGCCCCTGGGAAGAATCAGGAGATCTGCGTTAAGTCCGTGCAAATACGTTTTGTTTTGTTTTTTTCCTGGAAAGATGATCCATAGCTTTAATGAGCATCTCAAAGAAGTAGGTCACCAAAAAAGATTAGGAGTCACACTTTTAGAATGACTTAGAAGTACTCCCTTTCATTTATGTGTCATTTACAGCATGGCTATTTATTTTAAAAAGAAAAGGGATTTTAGGCAGTGCCAGCTGTTTGTTATCTGGAGTCATTTGGCCCTTAGATCACTGGGTCAATCTGGTGCTTAAGGCCGGATCCTTTCCAAACCCAAATCTCGAAACTGGTTTCCCTACATCTGGAGAAGGGCCATCTGTGACCCCCACTTCAACTGTCCACTCCACGCGGTCCTTACTTAAAGCCAGCCCCTTCCTTGCCTTGCAATGATGTACAGAAAAAGCTGCACCCCATTTCAGCTATATGAGGAGCTGGGATGAAGGAGCAGGTGCCTCTACTGTGGAGATGCTCCAGAGCCAGGAAAGTCGGGGAGCAACACCTCAGCTTCCCCACTCCTCTGCCTGCAATCTCCTGTCACCCCATTTGCTGAACCCCCTGGAGGCAGAGGTGCCTGGCAACTTGTTTGTAAGAATCAGCCCCTCGGGGTACAGAGCAGGGCAGAGAACAGACTAAAATCGAAGAGGCAAATATGACCGGCCCAGGGCTCACCACTCAGGTAGCACACATGGAAGCAAACCCAGTTCTCTCAGAATTCAAAGGCCAAGCTGCCTGAGGATATGTTAGGAGATGGGGAGAACGCACTGGGGGGCAGGGGTCCTGGCAAGTGGCAGAGAGGAATCAAGACGATTCCTGGGCTCTCCCAGTGGGGTGGCCAGGTGTGGGTTCACGGCAATGGAGATGGGGGGCGGTGCTGAGTATCACGCCGCCTCTTCTGGACATTCTAGCGCGAGACGCGAGGCAAGCTGGCATTCAGGAGAGTCTGGCATTCAGGGGAGACGTGGGGGCCGGAGACATATGTTTCTGGGAGTAATCAGCATAAAGATGCTATTTGAAGCCGGGGGACCAGATAGGATCACATCAAGAGTAAACAGACAAGACAAGAGTTCTGCGGACTGAGTTTTGGGTAGGGATGTACAAAAAACAGCAATAGCATGGTGGGTCTTTCCCTGAAAGCAGCTGGGAGGCCATTCTGGGGGTGCAGCGGGTACTGGGCGTTTCTCCGCCTGGGTGCCAGCGTAACTGCAGGGAAAGCTGTCCCTCACCATCTCTGGCCACAGACGCTTGAGGACACGCCGGTGCGTGTGAGCAGGGGGCTGGCTGAGGAGCTGACGGGCACTGGATGTCCCCCGTGGGGTACACTCAAGCCTCCCGGGGCCAGCGGGCTGGGGGGGCAGAGGGTAGTCACCAGCTCCCTCTGGCAGCAACTAGTTTAACAACTGGTATCAGCGCTTGCCAGCTAAGCAGCAGCCTCACCTGGGTCATGCCAACCATTAGACGCCAAGAAACTGAAGACCCAGCCTAGGAGGCTGAGAGCCAGCGGAAGGCGAGGTGCAAGGAGAAGGAAGACGGTGCAGCGGCCAAAAGCCAAGTGACAATATCAAGGAGAGAGTGGCCGGCTGTCACGTGGGTCACGTGCCACGGAGCGAACAAAACAAAGACCAGAGGATGGACCACTGTACTTGTCAAGGCGGAGGTCAACGGTGATGTGACAAGGTGAACTGCTGTGGGATAGGAGGCACGGAAACACGACTGGAATGGGCTCCAGAGGTGGAGGGAGGGGAGGAAGTGCAGACGGTGGTGGTGTAGATGGCACTCTTGGAATAGGTCACTCTACAGGGTCAGAGAAATGGGGCGGCAGCCGGAAGGGAGAGGTGTGTCAGGAGGATGTTCTAAAGATGGAAGAATGTGCAGCACGTGTTATGGGTAGAACTGCGTCCCCCAAAAGACACGTCCAAGTCCTAACACCACCAGTGAATGCAGCCTTATTTGGAAACAGGGTCTTTGAAGATGCCATCAAGTTAAGCTGAGGTCATGCTAGATTAGGGTGGCCCTAAATCCAATGAATGGAGTCCTTACAAAGAGGGAGATTTGCAGACAGACACACAGAGAGACGGTGCCCATGGGATGATGGAGGCAGAGACTAGAGAGGTGCATCTACAAGGTGAGAAGCACCCAGCATGGCCAGCAAACGGCAGAGGCTGGAGAGAGACAAGGAACAGATCGTCCCCTAGAGCCATCGGAAGGGGTGTGGCTCTGCCCACACCCGGCTTCAGACTTAACCTCTAGAACTGGGAGAGAATAAAGTTCCGCTCTTTTAAGCCACTCAGTTGTGGGTCCTTTGTTACGGCCGCCCTGGGAAAGGGATGGGGCATGTTTGCGAGCTGACGCAGGGCAGCCCCCATCTCAGTTACTCCTCGTACCAATCCTATTAGGAAAGCAGTAAAATAAACCCTGTCTCAGAAGCAAGAAACGGGCTCAGGGAGCACACGTAATTGTTCCAAGGTTATATACCGGGAACGTCAAGGGGCCAGAATTTCAACCCAGGTCCACCCTGGTCAATCGCCACTGCCCCACACAGCATGTGCAAAGGCACATAAAATAAATGACAACATCCTAGCAACGAGGGCAGAATGCTCTAGATACTATGGGCACACAGGGGAGGCAGCCATTAATTTATCTTCGCATTACCGTGTACGGCTACACGGCCAAACCCTACCAAGCCAGGGCATTCAGCCCTCTGTGACTCTGGGCAACACCTCTGATGCCCTGCGACCCCAATAAAGGCTCAATAAGGTCAGGGTGACGTCTGTTTAGTTGACCACTGTGCCTTCTTGAGTCACCCATTTATTGAAAGGATGACTAAAATAAAAAATTAATTTCTCTGGGGAAAAGTAAAAGGCTATAGGGAAACTAAATTAAATTAAAGTTAAATTAAAAGGCTACAGGGAGGGCTTCCCTGGTGGCACAGTGGTTAGGAGTCCGCCTGCCAATGCAGGGGACACGGGTTCGGGCCCTGGCCCGGGCAGATCCCACATGTCGCGGAGCGACTAAGCCCGTGCGCCACAGCTACTGAAGCCCGCGCGCCGTGCTTCGCAATAAGAGAAGCCACTGCAATGAGAAGCCCGCGCACCGCAACGAAGACCCAACGCAGCCAAAAATAAAAATAAATAAACTAAATGTAAAAAAAAAAAAAAAAAAAAAAAAAAAAGGCTACAGGGAAAAGTAACCTATGACTTTTGGTCCTCAGGAGAAGAGGCAGTTACCAGCTAGACAAGGGAAGGGGCCACGCGAAAGGGAGGGGACAGAAATGACCCAGAGGCCCCGAGGTCCACCTAAGGTCAGGGAATTGCATCTTCCTACGTCGTCGTAGGTGATCACATCCTCTGGCGCTGTAACTTGCCCTACACACTCTCTGTGCTTTGCAGGTCATGTGAAGCGGCCATGAGGACAAACTGCAGCGATAGGAAAGCTAACCAGATTCACTGCTAACTTCTGCACTGTGGACCCTTCTCTGCCCTGACCACTGATTAGGATAGCCTGCGATATTCCCTAGACTCCTCCACCAACATAGGACAGAATGTTAGTCTCTCTCTTCCCACACGCTCACACCCATGGAAAATCTGGAACAAAAATAAAAATAAATAAACTAAATGTAAAAAAAAAAAAAAAAAAAAAAAAAAAAGGCTACAGGGAAAAGTAACCTATGACTTTTGGTCCTCAGGAGAAGAGGCAGTTACCAGCTAGACAAGGGAAGGGGCCACGCGAAAGGGAGGGGACAGAAATGACCCAGAGGCCCCGAGGTCCACCTAAGGTCAGGGAATTGCATCTTCCTACGTCGTCGTAGGTGATCACATCCTCTGGCGCTGTAACTTGCCCTACACACTCTCTGTGCTTTGCAGGTCATGTGAAGCGGCCATGAGGACAAACTGCAGCGATAGGAAAGCTAACCAGATTCACTGCTAACTTCTGCACTGTGGACCCTTCTCTGCCCTGACCACTGATTAGGATAGCCTGCGATATTCCCTAGACTCCTCCACCAACATAGGACAGAATGTTAGTCTCTCTCTTCCCACACGCTCACACCCATGGAAAATCTGGAAGAGTAAACATCAAACTTCTTATTGAATGTATAACTGTAGGTATAATCATGGGTAGGCTTGCAGGTATTTTAATTTCCTTTTTATTTTATAATGCACTTTCAACTTTTATGGGCTGAATGTGCATTACTTTCCTTGTAGTCAAATGTATCCAGATATCAGAAACAAATTTCCTGTCGAAGGCTGCCTAGTCTTCTGCTTCAGTACATGAGATATCAAAGGACCTGCTGGGAAATCCACTGATTGTGACCAAGATGGTCTTTTTGTAAAATTTATTTTATTGACGATTACAACGCTGTGTTAATTTCTGCTCTACAGCAAAGTGATTCAGTTATACAAATATATCTATATAGATATCTATATATTCTTTTCCATTATGGTTTATTACAGGATATTGAATATAGTTCCCTGTGCTATACAGTAGAACCTCGTTGTCTGTCCATTCTCTATATAATAGTTTGCATCTACTAACCCCAAACTCCCAATCCACCCCTCCCCCACTCCCCTTCCCTTCTCCCTTGGCAACCACGAGTTTGTTCTCTACGCCTGTGGGTCTGTTTCTGTTTCGTACATAACTTCAGTTGTGCCATATTTTAGATTCCACATATAAGTGATATCATATGATATTTGTCTTTCTCTTCTGACTTACTTCACTGAGTATAATAATCTCTAGGTCCATCCACATTGCTACAAATGGCATTATTTCATTCTTTTTTCTGGCTGAGTAATATTCCATCGTGTATATGTACCACATTTTCTTTATCCGTTCATCTGTTTATGGACATTTAGGTTGTTTCCATGTCCAAGATGGTCTTTTAGAAACAGGACAGAGAGCAGGAACACCGGAGGCCAGCTGCCCCCACCTCCTCCCAGGGGGATTCTGCCTCGTAAAGACAGGCTGACAGTGACAGTAGATACCACGTTCTGAGGGCAGCTTTGCATACCAGGCCCTCTGCTGGGTGACTGAGACCTTCCAGTTCATTTTTTTTCCTACCAGTTCTTTTAATCTTCGCAACAACCATCTAGCATAGCTACCGTCACCCCATGACGGTCAGGAAATTTAACACTGCTCCTAGCCAAAAGCAATGCTAAAGGAAAATCAGTGCCACCTTAAGTTACAGCAGAGTTGTTTTCTACTTTAACAGGCAAACAAGCAACAGAAATCACCTATATTCAGACCCCAGTGGGATAGTAATGGGATGGCAGAGAGCTGCGTGTGCTTATGTTCCCTGGCACCTTGCAAGGCTGGGAAGGCATTTGTTCTTTCAACTGCACTGGACATAATTTGTGAGCCGATTACTGATTATTTGTGAGCTGCTGCACGGCGACTCAGACTTGGGTTCATGGGAACCCATGGTGGACAGACAGAAGGCCCCAGGATCTCTACCTCCTGGTATTCAGACCCTTGCCTTATCCCTGTAACTTGCAAAGGTAATGGATGTACACAATTATGTGCATATGATTACACGATGATGTTTTTATATGCACGTAATGGATGTACATAATTATGTGCATATGATTACACGATGATGTTTTTATATGCTTGGGGAACCTGTCTTGCTGGCTTTGAGGAAACAAACAGCCATGCACGGAGCCCCATACATGGAGAAGCCGTGGGCAGCCACTAGGAGCTGCGGGCGGCCAACGAGAAGCTGGAGCCATCAGTCCTACAACCGCAAGGAACTGAATGCTGCTACCACCACATGAGCACGGAAGCTGACCTTTTCCCATCTGAGCCTCAGATGAGACCACAGCCTCAGTGGAAATCTTAAATGCAGCTTTTTGTGAAACCCCAAAGCAGAGAATCCAGCTAAGGCACACCTGGATGCCTGAGCCCCAGAAACTGAGAGAGCAAACGTGCATCGTGGTAATACTGTTATGTAACATGCCAGCAATACAGAACTCATACACATAATACGTAAGCAATACATAAGTAATACAGAACCCTAACGCGTTTCCAAACTAACCTACTAGAGGGTACCAAGAATAGAGCACGTGAAACGGCAGCGGGTAAAAACAGATGAATCAACAGTAACCCAACCACCTAATCCCATGGGGTTGAAACTCCAGTCCTGGGCCGAGAGCAAGAGTGATGTTACTCAACCATCTTCACTTATAATCAAGGCCTGTAAACGCCAGACCCCCAGCCTCCAGTAACCAAGGGGGGACTTCACAGGTTTGCTGGGGAGGCAGCAAAGTAGCAGTGATGAAGCTGGGTATTAGATTCAAATATTTAAGGAAGGAAAAACAGTGTCTTAGGGTTGCTTCAAAACCATCTGAGAGGGCTTCCCTGGTGGCGCAGTGGTTGAGAGTCCGCCTGCCGATGCAGGGGACGCGGGTTCGTGCCCCGATCCGGGAAGATCCCACATGCCGCGGAGCGGCTGGGCCCGTGAGCCGTGGCCGCTGAGCCTGCGCGTCCGGAGCCTGTGCTCCGCAACGGGAGAGGCCACAACAGTGAGAGGCCCGCGTACCACAGAAAAAAAAAAAAAAAAAAAACCCCTTCTGAGAAGAGGGAGGTGGGTAGGGGCAAAGATGAAATAAGATGACCATGAGGTGACCATTGCTGAAAATTGGCTGCCAGGTGCTTTTTCTTGGGGGCGGGGGTTATTACACTATTATCTCTGCTTGTCTCTGTTTGAAATTTCCCTTAATACCAAAGTTTAAAAAATTAAAAAGAAGTATCAGTGGGTGGGCAGTGAAGCTGAGCACAGGAGAACTCAAATTCTAGCTCTGCAGCTTAGTAACCTCATGACCTCCATCCAGCAAGTAACCTGAGTGTCAGCAAGTTCTTCCACAAAATGAGGATAATAACAGTACCTCTCCCACAGGGCTGCCAGGAGAATTAAATGTATGTAAGACATAGAGCACAGCGCCCAGCATAGAGTTCACACTTAGGAAATGTTAGCTCTGATCTTTATTCACAATACTGTTATGACAGCCTAGTCAGAGATATACCCCCCCACTAGGGGGACACACATGGAATTAAATGTCTTATCTTCCTGCTGCTGGCAAGCTTTTGGAAGCTTTGAGGCTTCACAGCAGCAACATAAGCGGGTGGTTAGACACAAGGAGGGACTGGCAACTTCAAGCTGGAGACCTATAGCTACTGGTAAGCAGGACCCCACCCCCTGGATTTAGGTCTGGGCATCATCAATCACCATGAATGGCCCTGTCTCCGCAAGGAGCCCAAGAGAGCCAGCTGTGCCCCTAAGAGCACAGAGGTAATGCTTTGCTCTGCCCTGAGCTTCCAGCGAGGAGCTCAGTAAGTAATGATATGCTGACAGGGGAGAAGCATTTACCTACACAACAGCACTGAGGCTTCTCAAGTTGGCCAGTCACTATCTATAGAGCCTGGGGCTTTGTTATTCAAATTCCAAGTCACTGAATTAAAATATGCAGTGGCCAGACTGGACAGTTACACCCTCCAGTGATGGAGAGGCTGTTGACCCAGAAGGTCTCAGGGACTGGGCAGGTGACATAAATTAGCAGAGAGAGCCGGATGGGGGTGGTTGGGGGAAGGGCTGGGGCACACCAGAGAAAGCATGCTCCCCTCGGCTCAGAGGCTGCCAAATATAGCCAGATCTCGATTTCTTTCTTTCCCAAGAGAAGTGAAAAATCTGGATCTTAATAAGAAATCTCTCAAGTTTTAAATGTAGGCAATTCATTTAAAAAACATTTAAACCATTAGGCCAAGTACAACCGAATGCTGGCTGAATGTGGCATTCTGGCCACCAGGGTAACCTCTGGTACTTACAGATGTTTTTCCCCAAAACTGGGCCATCTAGGGTACCCCCAGAGGACTCAGGGATTCTGCAGAAATCTGACTCAAATTTCTTTCTCTTCCTGCTCCCTCTCAAACACACATACATGAGCCTTAGAAAGAACCACAATGAAAAGTGCTCTTATGTGGAATTTTATCACGGTGCAGACCATGAGTGGTGGGTAACCTGTATTGGCAGATGCAACAGCTTTTATGGGAACCTTACTCCCAAGCTTCGCCTGCTCTCTGCCTCATGAGACAGTACCTTGAAATTTCCAGACAAACGATGATAAAACTTGTTTTTTGCAACTACTTATCTTGAGTGAATCAAGTTTTTCTCAGTCCTGGTCAACTGCCTAAGAGAGCAATTGTCATTATTCTGGATTTCATTTTTATACTATCATCACAACATTTTCATTGCTCTCAAGAACTGATTATGAATAAAAGTTACAGATTTTAACGTAAAAAGTGTTTTGATCAGCTTTTATGCAGCAGAGTTTTCTTAATTAAGGTTTCGTACAAAAAAGGGGAGCGGGGTTAGACAGCTTTAAAGTTGTATAACCAATGACCTGATTTAATACCTTCACTTTACAGAGGAGGCTGAGTGAAGGGGGGAAAGATGGCTTTCCCCAAAATCACTTGGGCAGTTAGAGATCAAGTTGGGGCTGGAATCCAGGTCTTTCAACCTCCAAAGCCTACGATCTTTCTACTCTATTTGGCAAACCAAGAACTAATTATCACTTGTGTGAAAAAGTGAACACACTGCAACTGAATCTTTTACGCTATGAAATAATGTATTTTTCCCCAGTCTAGGCAGACAAGAAATGCTTCTCCCATTTCTCTACCTCAGATACATCCGAAATCCCAAGGCCAGTGGTCACCTATCAAGAGGCCTCACCCTGCGGCCAGCCTGCAGGCAGAAGGCAACTGATAACTGTCTTTCACACTCATCACTTTAAAATGCCTGCGCTCTTGCCCTCCAGTCCCCCGTCAGCCCTCCCCAGAGCCCGGTGGGGCAGGAATCACAGCCCCGATTGCTGCATGAGAAGACCGAGGCTGGAAGTGGTCAGTGGCTGGCCCAAGATCACACAGCCAAAGAAAGCAGGTCCGTCTTGCTCCAAGTCCTACCCACTCTCTGCTCCCTCGCAGCTCTGCTCTGGACCCACCTCGGCCCCCTGCAAAGCCCTTTTCCAACAGTAACAGCAGTAACCACCCACCAGGCACGCTGCTCCCTGCATCAAACTGAATGCCTCCCTTTTTAAGCCTTATGCTTTATAGGACATTTTTTTTAGATTGCAAAAATAACGTGCTACTTGGAACAAGTTGAAAACGGAGTGGTGCAAAGACAAATTTAATTATCTCTCCTGAGCATCTTTCCAAATCCCTCCAGGACACACACAAAATCAACATTAAATGTGAGGGACTTCCCTGGTGGCGCAGTGGTTAAGAATCCGCCTGCCAATGCCGGGGACACGGGTTCGAGCCCTGGTCCGGGAAGATCCCACATGCCGCGGAGCAACTAAGCCCGTGTGCCACGGCTACTGAGCCTGCGCTCTAGGGCCCGCGAGCCACAACTACTGAGCCTGCACTCTAGAGCCCGCGAGCCACAACTACTGAGCCTGCGCTCTAGGGCCCACCTGCCACAACTACCAAGCCCGCATGCCTAGAACCCACGCTCCGCAACAAGAGAAGCCACCGCAATGGGAAGCCCGCGCACCACACGAACAGCAGCCCCCGCTCGCCACAACTGGAGAAAGCCCGCATGCAGCAACGAAGACCCAACGCAGCCAAAAATAAATAAATAAATTTAAACCACAGTAATCTATTTAAATGTGAGGTGTGTATACTCTTCCATACCTTCTCCTTGTTCATAAAAACACTCACAAACATATATAGGAGGAGTACTGTTTGTTACCAAAAAATCAGACCTAGCTCGTTGCGTGAATCTGCAGCTGGTTTTCCTCACAAAATACCACGAACATCCCTCCAGATGGACAGAAACACGACAGACTCAGGCTTCTTAATCAGCTGCACAGTGTCGCACAGTATGGATGCACCATAACTTACCCAGCTTTTGCTCTACTGAGAGGCATTCAGATGGCTCCCAAGTATTTCGCCAGCGTAAGTAATGCTGCAGTAAACAATCTAGTGATACACTCTTAGGTCTCAGTGCTTTCATTTCTCTAAAACAGAGGCCCTCAAATGCCACTGTCAGGTCAAAATGTATGCACGTCTTAATTTAAGTTTAAAATAGCATATTATCTTTTTCCTAATATACTTATTTATTTATTTAATTTTATCTTTGGCTGCGTTGGGTCTTCACTGCTGCCCACGGGCTCTCTCTAGTTGCGGCGAGCGGGGGCTGCTCTTCGTTGCGGTGCGCCGGCTTCTCACTGAGGTGGCTTCTCTTGTTGTGGAGCAGGGGCTCTAGGTGCGCAGCCTTCAGTAGTTGTGGCACGCGGGCTCAGTAGTTGTGGCTCGTGGGCTCCAGAACACAGGCTCAGTAGTTGTGGCGCACGGGCTTAGTTGCTCCGTGGCATGTGGGATCTTCCCGGACCAGGGCTTGAACCTGTGTCCCCTGCATTGGCAGGCGGGTTCTTAACCACTGCGCCACCAGGGAAGTCCCAATAGCATATTATCTTAATCGAAAACCATATTCTCATTAACAAGGAATAAAAGTATAAAAAGAACAACACACAAAAATTCCTCAACCCCGAGACAGTTACTATTAATAATTTGGTAACTTTCCTTCCAGAACAAGATGACAGAGTTAGTAGAACCGTTTTTACTTTAATAGGCTCAGACTAAATTCCAGTCAGACTGACGGCCACTCATATTCCCACCGCAAAGGTATGAGAGAACCATTTCCCCACACTGTCCCCATAGCTCTATAACATTTAAAACTTTTGCCAACCTAATAGACGAAAATATGATGTCACTGCCATTCCCACTTGATAGTTCCTTGACTAGAAGGGAGACAGAACACTTCTCATGGGTCTCTTAGGAACATGCTGGACTTTGAAACACAGGGGAAACAAAAAATCATTCGATCATTTGCTCAAGAATTAGCTTACCCATGCGGACGGCCGACAGGCACAAGAAGAGATGCTCAACATCACTAATCATCAGGGAAATGTAAATCCAAACCACAGTGAGATACCACCTCAGACTCATCAGAGTGGCCATCATCAAAAAGAACACAAATAACAAACGCTGGGGAGGGTGTGGAGAAAAGGAAACCCTCCTACACTGTTGACGGGACTATGAACTGATGCAGCCACTGTGGAAAACAGTATGGAGGTTTCTCAGAAAACTAAAAATAGAGCTACCATATGACCCAGCACGTCCACTCCTGGGTGTATATCCAAAAGAAACAAAAGCACTAATTCGAAAAGATACATGCACCCACAATGTTCACAGCAGCATGATTAATAATTGTCAAGATATAGAAGCAACCTAGGTGTCCATCAGCAGATGAATGGATAAAGAAGATGTGATAGATATACAGATAGATACACACACACACACACACAGAGTGGAATACTACTCAGCCATAAACAAGAATGAAATAATTGCCATTTGCAACAACACGGATGGACTTGGAGGGTATCATGCTAAGTGAAATAAGTCAGACAGAGAAAGACAAATACTGTATGATATCACTTACACGTGGAATCTAAAAAATACAACAAACTAGTGAATATAACAAAAAAAAGAAAGAGACTCACAGATATAGAGGACAAATTAGTGGTTACCAGTAGGGAGAGGGAAGGGAGGAGGGGCAGTATAGGGGTAGGGGATTAAGAGGTACAAACTATTACATGTAAAATAAGCTACAAGCATATATTGTACAACACAGAGACTATAACCCACATTCTATAATAACTATAAATGGAGTATAACCTTTAAAAATTGTGAATCACTACACTGTACACCTGTAACTTACGTAATATTGTACATCGACTATACTTCAATTTAAAAACACAGATTACATGCAATTTGTTCATTTCTTAGGAAAAAGTCTACATTCTTTGAAGCCCCAACACTTCTGTAAACAGGTAAAGAATGTTTTATCTTTGTCAGCTTTACCTGCTATTTGTACTGAGCCATCCTCACCCAGAAGAATATTACCAGCTTTCAAATCCCTATTAGAAGGAAAAAAAAAAAAAAAAAACCCTGGAAGGGAGACGAGGTGGATAAGGTTGCTGGAAGACAGCATCCAAGCTCCTGTCCCAACTGAGTGTGAATCACTACACTGTACACCTGTAACTCATATAATATTGTACACCAACTACACTTCAATTTTTAAAAGTAAGGTAAAATAAGACTATCAAAACCTTCAAAAAGTGAATGGGAAAAAAAGAATCATCTTACCAATTTTTGCTGTTCAAACATAAGTTTTTTATAGAAGAGATGGAACTGTTCAAAGCTGAGTTCATCTTTGTGTGCGCCTATTTCCTGTAAATATAAAAAAAAAAAAAGTGACCACACGATTTTTCTTGTCCACCACAAGAATGCCTCCTCCCTGTGCACAGAAATACCATGGCTCTGCTACAACACTGGTTAAAATCAAACTCGCATTCCTCTGAACCCAGCTGTCCACAAGTTTCCTAATTTATCTGCCTGGAGAACATACCCACCAGGGATTCCTGGTAAGAGCCTTCCCTTGACTCCCCAAAAGGGAAGGACCTTAGCCAGAATTCCAAGAGCCATAATGCAGAGCTCCTCCATTTGGGGGCAGAAGACACTTACAAATCTAGACATATTTATAGGGCATGTACAGATAGGTCATTTTTAAAAGCATAAGAAAATGAACCGAGCCTTTAGAATTAACAGAGCTCAACTCCAGTCAAGGTCTGTCCCCTGAATGGCTTCACAGCTTTGGGCAAATCACTTGACCCCCTCAGACCCTCCGTTTCTTCATCTGTAAAATGGGAGAACCACCATTACCCTCCTTGGACTTCCTTGAAACCAAACCAGATAACATCCACGTAGCACCTGCTTGGTAAAGGCTTGATAAAGAACAAAATTCCAACTACGTGGCGGTCAGTGGTAAATGCCTCTCCCATCTCTCTTCTGTCAGTCCCCACCCTTCTCTGGTTTTGCCTTCTTGGACTAGTTCGAATGATGGGGGCGGGCCAAAAGATGGCTTGATAAGCCATAAAGTGGGGTAACTGTTCCGGGAGCTCACTGGTATAAAAATGAATGAGCTCCTTCAGCTGGGGAATCCTGTGACATGCCCCTGTGAGTCCACCAACTGGGACTACTGGGATAGAGTGTTGTTGGGTTCCTTGACGAGAGTCAACATCTCTCTGAAGGCCAGAAAGAACGCCTATGGATCACCTCCATCCTTACGCTCTTCAGAAGAGCCCCACCTGTGCTACGCTACCCCGTCACTCATGGAATGACCCGCCCCAGATCTACCAACGGCTTAATTACACAAGAACGTAAACAAATTAAATGACGGGTGGCAGGAGGGATGGAGGGATGGGAGGATGGGTGGAGGATCAGTGGATGAAGGGAGAGGTGGGTGCGAGGGGAGGGGAAGGGCAGAGAAGAGTCACCTCTGACAACTACGCTATCAGGACCTGAAGACAAAATGCCACGTCCCTGGCAACCTATATAAGGAACCTTTCATAATACTTTCCAAAAGAAACACATGGGTTCATATCATTAGAAGGAAAACAGGCTGTGGGGTAGTGAGGGAAAGGCAAAGTTGGACTGGTGGAAACGTCCCACGTCACGCAGCTCGGGGAACACGGTCTTCGTGGATGACGTCCTCTGCCGTGACTGAGAACACGGGCCTAGGATCTTCGCACAGTCCCTCTCTCCAGACTAAGATGGATGAATCTGGAGGCGGGGGACTTCCTTGGGCACCATTCAGTGGAGCTCAAAGGCACGGAGCGGCTTCATGGGAAAGGCACACGTAGCCCTGGGTTCACAAAAGCGCCAGGCTGAGCCACAAAACTTACCACGAACTTATCTTTGAGGAACTTGGCGCTGCTCACTTTGAAGTTGACCAGGGGCAAGATGGTCTTCAACTCTCGGAGGCTGATGCTGCAAAAGAGGGGAACCCCAGCCCCGTCAGCCTTGAGGGGTGTCAAGAGTGGAGGATCTGGCTACTCCCATCAGCTCCCATCTCTACTAGAAGACCCGCCAACAGCTGTTAGGGAGCACTAACTGGGAACAGAGACTCTGGGATCAAGACACCCGATGTGCAAGGCTGGTCTCCACCCTTCAGGGATGGCCGTGGACACGGATCACGTTGGAGACTCGCAGTGTGGGCAGAAATGGTGTCAGGTGACCTCGGCAGATACGAAATGTCACAGGGGTTCCAACCAAGAGGACGTCACTGAAGGCCAGAGACGGGGAGGGGAAGGAGCCAACCTTCTCTGAACACCTACTATGTGCCAGGCTGCCCGGGGGAACTGCCGGCAATGATGTCACCTCGCCCCTCGCTACACTTGACCCCCCACACAGTATGCATTCTGGAGCCCCAGCGCTCAGAATAGCCAGCGGGGATGGGGGCAGGGAATGCGGCCCAAGGCCGGAGCTGGTCTGACGACCTGAGCAGGTGGGCACCATTATCACTCCACGTGGCAGGTGAAGAAGCCGAGGCTCAGAGACGCTGGGTGCTAGCACGCGGCGCAGGCGGACGCCAGTGCAGCCTGCCTCCGGGCCTGCCTGCAACCACTGGATTTGAAGCCTCTCAGGGAACGCCACGAACAGTGACGGAGGGTGGCGGGCCAAGGGCATGAGATCCAGACCCTCGTGGCTGCAGAGCCAAGTGTCCGGCAGAGCGAGAGAGGGTGGTCCGGGGGGCCTCTGGTGTGGCCAAAGAAAACTGTTCTGCGTTCTTGGAGACGTCAGACTAGAAAGGGGCTGTGTGTGGCCAGGAAGGAAGTCTGCCCGGGCTGTGGGCAGAAACGGCCCAGCTTCTGCCACACTGTCTACTCGGCCTCTGCCAGCACGCCCGGGAGGAAGCAGCAGGCCACACTCGGCAGCTGCCCCGGGAGAGCGCCAGGAGGACTCCTGGCCACCCCAGTGTCCCCACCTCCAGCATCCCCGTCTCTCATCTAACGGCCTCCCTAACGTGGGAGACCTTTATGGGCCACGTGTTCCCCACCTCCCACCACTCCTGGGGCCGGCAGCCAGGGCGTTCCCGGAGAGACGGTGAGGGCGGCACAAGGCCCCTGGCAGGCCCGGCAGGGCTGGCCCACAGAGAAGCGAGCAGGCTGCCTGAGACCCCCTTCGGACCCTGCCCCCGGGGTGTCCACGAAGAGCTTGGCCAGGGCAGGATGAAGGGAGAGGAGCAGCGGGGGATGGCGCTACAAAACGAGGCAGGGAGAGGGTCTGGCCAAGCTGGTAGCCAAGGGGGCTCCTCCAGGACCAAGGAAGGGGTCAGCGTCCCCTGGGGAACCCAGAACTTCCAGGCAGAAACGGGGCCAAGAAACCTTCCCACACCCAGGAACAAAGGGACTGGGGAGCTGAGAGCCAGGGCAGCTGCCGGGGGGCCAGTGGAGCAAACACAGGGCCCGGGGGCGCGAGAATCCGAGCACCAGGGCATCTGAGCCCGCCGGCTCCAAAGGTCCCGCCTTACGGTGGAGCAACTGAGCCCCCAGGTAAAGGTGGGGGCCAAAGAGCCTCTCTGGGCTCCTGTGCAGGGACTAGCCGCTCCACTACCCTACCTGCGCCTCGCCCTCCCTTCCCGCTCTGGGCACGTGGACCAGGACCGGCCCGTGGAGCTGCCGGCGCGTAGGAAGCCAGCAGCTCCCACCTTCACCCCTCTCCCCGTCCAGGATTTGTCATCCGATCTCAGC
Organism: Physeter macrocephalus; assembly: GCF_002837175.3. Lineage (NCBI taxonomy): Eukaryota > Metazoa > Chordata > Mammalia > Artiodactyla > Physeteridae > Physeter > Physeter macrocephalus. The sequence continues at coordinate 49,645,564 of NC_041230.1, read as the reverse complement.
CAAGATCATGGTCTGCCCTCTGGCCGTAACTCAGGACAGCTCCGCAGGGCCTCCCCGGAGCTCCCCGGCAGGGCGGGCTGAGGACCTGACTGTGACTGCATCACAATCCAACGACTCCAGGTGCCTTCACAGGTGTGGCCCCGCACACACTCCCCATGAGCTGCCTGCACACAAACCCACATCTCAGATTCTGTTTCCTGCAGGCTCAGCCTGTGACAGTGCGTTAGGGAACCAGGGCAATCCCTTCGGGGAGGGAAGGCAAAAACTACCTCCTGCCCACGGGCACTAAACCATCATGTCAGCTTCCCTCCTCAGCTTGGCATGGTCCCAGATCCCACAACACCGCACCCTCGCGCAGCCTTTACCAGACAACTGAGGTTGGCAGCCCCAGGAAACTTACCTGCCACCCTGAGGCTGGTAACCAACACCCCCACCACGCCCGGCTTCTTATAACAGTAATAAACATTCATCAGTGTTTACCGTAAGCCAGGCACTGGCCCAGCACTCTTCACAAATGAACCCACTGAATCTTCAAACCAATCCCAGGAGGTAGGAACTACCCTTACAGATTAGGAGACTAAGGCACAGAGAAGTTAAGTAACTTACCCAAACTCATACAACCAGTAAGTGTTAATGCTGAGGTTCAAACCTCAGCGCTGCCCAATAGAATTTTCTAGGACGTTGGAAACGTTCTGTATCGGGGCTGTCCAATGCGGCTAGGGCGACCAAGGAACTGAATTTTTAAATTTTTATTTAATTTCAATTACTTCAGAGTTAAATATGTCACATGTGGACAGTGCAGCTCTAGAAGCCTGCTTCTCCAAATAGGGTCCCTGGAACGCCACTATCAACATCAGCTGGGAATTTGCTAGAAATGCAAATTCATGATCCCCATGCAGACCCAGTGAAACAGAACTTCTGCGGGACAGGCAGGGCACCTCTGGGGGTAAAGCCCCCCCAGGCTGTCTGACGTGCTGGAGCCAGGACTGCTGACCGCAGGGAACCTATTTGCATGCCTGCTGAAGACAGAACTGGACCACACACCTGCCTCCCACCTGCACACCCGACCCTCCCGCCTCCTGAAGGCCAGGCTGAGCAAGAACAGGAAGTGCACACTCGGTTTATGCAAAGTCAGTGTCATATGCCAAGGGGCAAAGGGCAAAGTGGGAAAGAAATGTCCACAGAGACAACCTGCTCCCAGCCCCTAGGTCTCCTGCCCCTCTGCAGGACTCAGCCCGTGAGCCTCACCCCGAGGAATGCAATTCCAGGGACCACCCCCCGCCCCCGCAGCTTCAGGGGCTTTCGCAAGGGGTATTTTGACCGAAGAACTTTTCACCTAATGCGCTGACCTTAGAACCTAATTCCCAGGTAAGAGGCAACTAAACTCTAAAGACTCAGAAAGAGGGAGTTCCTGGAAACCTGGCCAAGATTCATGTTAAACGATTCATGCCTTTGACTCAGTCTCCCCAGGCCTGGAAATGTTATAAGGAGAGCTTCCAAAGCGAGAACGTTCTGGTTGTCCCTTGCTACAATGCTATGTCTACGAATGAAAAGGGAGGGCTTCGTTCATCTGACCAACACTACAAAGACCGAAGCAGCCGGATCCCCAACCTCGAGAGCCCCCACCAGTGTGAAGAGCAACAACAGGGGCAAGACTCTCAGAAAGCAGAGGGCGTCCGGCCGACGGGACAGACTCGCCCTAAGACCGAGACTCCTACGACGACCCCATGGACGCTTCTCGCGAGGGTCGCTCCGTACGTTCCCTCTGAACGCAATTCAGTGAAACTGTGAACGTTAGGAAAAACCGGACACAAACTAAGTGACAAACAAAAGGCAACTTTTCGAGCCAAATGTCAGATCCCACTGGTTGAATTACAATGTAGGCGTTAATACTGTTCCCAAAGAGCTGAAACAAAATGTAAACATGTTTATGGTTTAAGGTGAGGTGAAAATAGTTTCCCCTCCTTTCATGTGGACTGGACTTAGTGACTGATTCCCAGAAAATAGAGGGGGGGGCAGGTGGAGAGGTCTTCACAAAGGAGAGATCTGGAAGACACCACCTCGGCCAGGTAATCGAGGTTTCCGTCACCCTGGACAAGCCATGGTGAAAGCAGGCACCTCTTGAGTAAGGTGAAGAAAAAGACGTGAATCACCTCCGTGATATTCTTCCCAAACACAACCTCAGGTTACCCTTAACTCCAGTCTAATCATGACCAAAACATCAGACTAACACAAGTGGAGGGACATGTTACAGAATACCTGAGACCTACTTCTCAAAACTGTCAAGGTCATGAGAGACAAGGCAAGATGGAGAAACCGTCATAGCCTAGAGGAGACCAAAGTGGCAGAACAACTAAGTACAATGTGGGGTCTTGGGTGGGATCCAAGAACAGGAGAAGGACACTGGTGGAAACAATGGTGAATTCCAATAAAGTCTAGGGTTTACCTAACAGTCATAGAGCAAATGTGGTTTGTCAAGTTTTGACATGAATGATGTGAACCGTAGAGAAAACCGGCCCAAGGGGTATATGAGAAATCTCTGTACCATCTTTGCAACTTTTCTCCAAATGTAACATTATTCCAAAATTTTAAAATTAGTTAAAGAAGAACACAATGTAAAGTCATATGTATAGTTACATTTTAATGAAGTAAAATGAACCAACAAACCAATAAATAAAGTTGAGGTTGGAAATCTACTGAAAAATTTGTACCCAGAGTTAAACAGTGCCTACCATTTAATGTCAAATTCACACAGATTTTTTTCTAGTTTTCAGTATTTCCTAAATTTTCTATAATGAACATGAGTTACTTTCATCATATATATACACTACCAAATGTAAAATAGCTAGCTAGTGGGAAGCAGCCGCAGAGCACAGGGAGATCAGCTCGGTGCTTTGTGACCACCTAGAGGGGTGGGAGGGAGACGCAAGAGGGAGGGGATATGGGGATATATGTATACGTATAGCTGATTCACTTTGTTATACAGCAGAAAGTAACACACCATTGTAAAGCAATTATACTCCAATAAAGATGTTTAAGAAAAACAAAAAACATAGGCTTGGGGGTTCCCTGGTGGTCCAGTAGTTAAGTCGCTGAGCTTCTAGTGCAGGGGGCGCCAGTTCAATCCCTGGTCAGGGAACTAAGATCCCACATGCCTTGCGGCACGGCCAAAAAATAAAATTAAATAAAACATAGGCTTGTTTACCATATCTAAAAAAAAAAAGTCCACGTGATATTTTTAAATGGGCAAAGGACTTGTCTAGATATTTCTCCAAAGAAGATATACAAATGGCAAAAAGCACATGAAAACATGCTCCAGGTCTGTAGTCATTAGGAAGATGCAAATCAAAACCAAAATGAGATACTACTTTATACCCACTGGGACGGCTGGAGGGAGGGAAGGGAGGGTGGGGTGGGGTGGGGAGGGGAAGGAAGGAAGGTTGGGTGTTGGCAAGGAAGTGAGAAAAAAATGAAATCTTGTTGCTCTGCTGGTGGGAATGTATAATGGTTGCAGCTGCTGTGGAAAACAGTAGGCAGTTCATCAAAAAATGGAACAGTATTGCCATTTGATCCTGCAATTCCACTTCTGGGTAATGCACAGAGGAACTGAAAGCAGAGCCTGGAAACCCATATTCACAGCAACAATACTCACAATAGCCAAAAGAAGGAAGCACCTGGAGTTAAGTGTCCATGGACACAGATGGACGGATAAACACAATGTGTTATATGCACATAGTAGAATATTATTCGGCCTTGAAAAGGAAGGAAATTCTGACACTTGCTACAGTAACGTGGATGAACCATGAAGACATCATGCTCAGTGAAGTAAGCCAGTCACAAAATGCAGCATCCTTCCACTCAAATGCCCACAGGAGTCAAATTCACAGAGACAGAAAATACTGGGTTGGCCAAAAAGGTCGTTCAGGTTTTTCCGTAAATGTCATTTTACGGAAAAACCTGAACGACCTTTTTGGCCAACCCAAGAGCACAGCGGTTACCAGCGGCTGCAGAGGGGGTAATAGAGTGAGGGCTTAATGGGTACAGAGCTTCAGTTTTTGCAAGAGGGGTAGAGCTCTGGAGACGGATGGTGATGGCAGCACAGCAACATGAACGCACAGAAGTGTACACTGAAAACGGCAAGTTTTATGTTATGTACATTTCACCACGCTGAAACCAATAAGTAATTTTCAGTCAAAGGAGGTCACGGTGGGGAAGGGAAGATTTCTGCCTTCTACCAGCTTAGTGATCAGTTAAGCCACAGCTGACCGGCTAGGTTGCTGTGGACAAGTGATCTAACCTCTGCTGGCCTCAGTATCCTCATAAAATGGACCAGAGGGTGCCCAGCTCGCCAGTCTGAGAGCCTTCGTTCCATAAGCTTTCCCCAATTCCCTAAGTAAGGAGAGTGCTCAGAACGGCGGGTGTTACAAAGTGACTCCTCAGCAAATGCCGGCTGCTGCCATTTTGCCTCTCGAGAGGCTGAAAAGGGAAACACGCTCGGGCCAACAAAAACCCGGGATTGGACGCTGCCCGAGCCGGGCCAGCCCACAGTCTGCCTCCCATCCCCAGACTCTTTCCTTCGTGCTGCAGCTCCTTTGTTTTCTTCCAGGAAACGGGACCACTGTGCGAGACAGGAAAGGAGGGAGACTGGCAGAAGTCAGTTGCCCTTTCATTGGCACCTTGGTCAAGTTCCTTTTGAAAAACTCCCTCTGGGCCTCACAGAACCACAGGAAAGGTGGGATTTTCCACGTGTTGACAGAGCAGCAGCGCTCTGCCCGGCGGAAGGGAGGTCGGGGAGCGGGAAGGGTAAGCAAGGAACAAGGAATCATGGCCAGAGACAGACTTGCTCTCTGCTGAAGGTTCTGGAAAGGACTTCTCTGTGAAGGGCTCGCAAGAATCCATTCTGAGCGAGAGAGCTGGAGGGAGGCTCCCACTTCTTGACAACGGAAGTTGGAGAAGCAGACTGTGGAACCAGATCAACAACGCCATGGCCCACCATGCGGAGAGAGGGCCCAGGAGGGCTCCCTCTCTCAGCTCTGTGCCAACCTCAGCTGTGTATCACCCCAAAGCCACAGAGAAGGGAAACAGTCATGGGAGGCTCCACCTCTGAGACTGAAAGAGACCAGTGTGTATAAAATCCCCCAGCGCGGGGACCTCGTTTGAGGCACCTCCGTAACACGGGCCGAGCCCAGGTGCGGGACCACAGAACGCTGGCTGAGAGGACGGGGGAGGGAAAGGAAGATGGACAGAGACACGGAGTGAGCTGCTGGCTGACCCAACAACGTCACTAAACCCTTCACCGCTTCGTGGTTACCATCTGCAAAGCATCCCGTGGGGCACGTGTACGAGAGACCACAGAGGCTCTGAAATCAACAAGTGACGGATGACACTAGCCTGACACTAGAATGTCTTAGGGATGGAAAGACTTTCAGGAACAAGAGAGGTGAGTTGTAGAGGTTACTTGTTGCCTCATTTATGATGCTGACACCTCTTAATGGAGAATGGAAGGAAGGAAAAACATTTAAAAACTTTCAAAGAGGTCTGATGTGAGGCTAAAATGATACAATTGATTGTCAAGGGCTTAGTACAGTGCCTGGCATGCTGGGTGCTCAGTAAATGGTGGTTTTTTATCATTACGTTATTAACAAGAACTGGATCATAACCGAAAAAAAATGGAGAGGAGGTTCAACCTCGCCCATAAACACGGAAATGCAAATTTAAGCCAAAATCCACTGCTGCCTTTTACCCATCAGATTAATAAAGGTCAAACTCTGGTGACACAGTGAAACAAGTACTTTCTTGCACTGTTGGTAGAAATAGAAATTGCTACCACCTCTCTCAAAAATCTCAGACCCGATGACACCTGGCTGCTGGAATTCCTCTGCTGGGAATTTATCCTGCTCATATCCTCATCACCTAAGTTTACAAAAAGCGAGATGTGAAGGCTTTCATAGTATGATAATAAAGGACCAGGAGCAACTTCATGTCCATCAAGAACGAAATGATTTCTCATCAATTAGAGAATTACACTGCATCCATCCAAGGACAAACCGCATTTGATAAAAAAATGTCGGGCATGGAGCGCCGTGTGTGCTGACAGGGAACCCCTCCAGGACGCGCTGTTCAGTGAACCAGTCAAGGACACTGAATTACACGTTATCGCATCGCCCCACTCCTGTCCACCCAGCCCTTGCAACCATCGCTACTGAACTGGGTTTACCTCTTGATGGTCAATCTCCCACCACAGAGGAAGGGCAGGCACCACGGTGATCCTGTCTCTGCCCGGGACACAGAAGGGGCTCAAATGTGAAGGCCTAAAGGACGGGCTCCAAGTGCTCCACAAAAGAGAAGGCACCTCTGCAGATGGACCGGCATTTTCCACTGCAATGAGGTCCCACACGGGTGGAGATTCTGTCACCATGACCCCCACCACCTAGCACTGTGTCTGGCACCTTGTAAGTCAAATCTAACTTCATGAGGAGCTTTCCACAGCAGAGAACTTGCTCCAACCCCCTCAGAATGTTTAAAGAAAGAATGAACATCGGAGTCCAAAATGATCGGGAGAAAACCACAGAAATGTGAGCGAATCTTACCTGTTTCTTCTGGTTTGATCCACAGAATAAATCTGCTTTCTCAACCAACTGGGAAGAGAGTTGAGACAAAGAAAGAAAGTTAGAAAACAGCACAAGTCTAAGTGAGTTCTATAGGATGGGACAAAGGAAACTGGAAACGAAAAGGAAGGTTTTCCAACTTTCTAACTCAGGCGACTTGGGAAGGAGCAGTTTCTCCTTGCGGTTGAAATGCCCCAGCTGAGCCAAGAGGCCCCTTTGACAGAGGTTGGCAATCTTTAAACTGACAATTCCCTCTGATGATATTAGTTAATCCCCAAAAAGCTGGTAAGGAAAACGGTGTAAATCAGAGGGCTTTGGTTTGCTGGAGGGACAGTAATTCACACAGCAATCCCACCCAGAGGGAGCGGAAGGTGGAAAATCCCGGACCTCAGGCCTGAGGTCCTTTGATCAGTCAGCTTAACCCCTCTTCCTAAATCCTTTAAGAAACAAGCCTCGGGCCCTCCCATCAAACCCAACACCAGTACGAGCTTCGGCCTCAGCCCCAGTGCACTCCTCACTCTAGCAGGCCAAGACCAAGGCCCAGAACTGAGACAGGCTTTTCTGTGAGATGCTGGAGAGTCCACAGCCACTAATGGGCACCTACTGCATACAGGACACTCAATGAGCCTCCAAGACGCAAGGTTCCCTTTTTCTTTCTTTCACCATATTGGCTGAAGGGAGCAGAATAAATGCCTGAGTAAGCGAACACAGAGATAAACAGGCCAAAACCGTCACCTCTCAATGATGGTGGGGGTGGATGCGCTCATCACTTCCTGGTGTAAGATCTTCAAGCCAGAGAGCCACTTAGTTGCATCTTCTTTAGAGTCGGCTGCAGAGGTGAGGGGACAGAAATGCTCTGTTACTCCCTGGGAAGACAGACCGCTGCTTAGGGACCCCCGCCCCACCTTCCCAGCCCCACACAGACCACGGGGCTGGGAGGAGCCTGTGCTGGTTCCTAGGACCTACTTTTTGCCTCAGATGAGGCCATGTGCCCATGGTGAGCCTCCTACAGCAGGGGTGACAAGCCGGTGACTTTTTAAAAGAGTTTTAGCCCTACGCTAACGAACAAGAGGCAGGACCTGGGATAACTTGTACCACAATCCTGAGCAGCCCTGAGCATCTCCCCTGTTTCCCTTCAAGGCCAGAGAGAGGGGTGGAAAGTAGGTGATGCTGGTGCCTGTAAGGGAAGCGGCAACAAGTACCACTTAAGAGCTTGGCATCATCGCCAAGTTCGAGTGTACCGCTTCAGGGCTGTGTGATGTTCAGTTGGTTACTTAACCTCTCTGTGCCTCATTTTCCTAATCAGTAAAGTGGAGATGGCAATGCAAACAACGAGTCCAGTTACTAAACATCTCCAAACTAGGGAGTCTGCTAGTCTAGATAGAGCATGCTGAGGTTTCTGCTCTCACTCTTCCCGTGTGGATGAGGAGAAAACTACAGCTCAGAAGAGTGACGGGACCTGTCCCAGAGCCAGTAAATAAGAAGCTGGGAACCAGACATCACCCTGGCATCCTGGGCTCCACGTCTTGCTTGGGCTTTCATGGCCTCCCTACCAAGAAGAGCACCCAGGCTTCAGCCTGCAGGGGGGCTACGTGGACAAAGCTCTGAAGGGACACAGTCATGGGCCCGTCTCTCCTGCCCCATCTCTGCGTCCTGCTACACACCATCAATCAGATGTCCACCCAACACTTCCTACATCCAGCTTGCTAATTTCCCTCCTTCAAGCCCTGGCACACGCAATGTCCCCTCCTTTAAGCCCTGGCACATGCAATGTCCCCTCCTTCAAGCCCTGGCACATGCAATGTCCCCTCCTTCAAGCCCTGGCACATGCAATGTCCTCTCCCTGGACCATCCTCTCTCTTTCATCCCAACTCCTACTGATGCCTTAGAACCCAGTTGAAAAGTCACCTCCCCTGCAAAGCCTTCCAGGGAATGAGGCACTGTGTATTCCTCCAGCACACTTATGTTTGGACTACTGCTCTCATCACAGAGTACTCTAAGTTCCTGTCCACACGTCTGTCTCCCCAAGTAGACTGTGAGCTCCTTAAAGGCAGCAACTGGGTCTTATTCCTCTTTACAGCCCCCCTGACAGCTAGCACAACCTGGCACAGAGCATATGCTCAAAAGATGCCTGAGGCAAGCATGAAAGAGCAGTCAAACCAATGAGACCTACCTGACCCTAAATTATATGTCTTTTATAACTGAGTTGTAATAGTTCTTAAATATTCTAGATATGTTTTTTTATCAGGCATACGAACTGCAATTTTTTTTCTCTATATTGTGGGTTGTCTTTTCACTTTTTTTTTCTCTTGGCCGTGCTGCATGGCTACAGGATCTTAGTTCCCCGACCAGGGATCAAACTCGGGCCCCCTGCAGTGGAAGCGCAGAGTCCTAACCAGCGGACCGACAGGGAAGTCCCTACCTGACCCTAAATTAAATGTCTCTAACGCTACTCAGCTTTCACGGTTTCCCCCGACTTTGGTCTACTTTTAATGCTACTTATTATCTCTCTCGTCAGTCATGATTGTACGTCACGTTCTAAGTCAGTAAATTCTGGGATTAGACCTGAAGGCAGCTACAAGCTTCTGGCGCTGAGCAAAGTGCCTGAGCTTTTGCACAGCCCTTCTCCTGGCTGCTCAGAGGCCTCTTTGACTTTCTGGTGGATTCATAGGGACGGCCTGAAACCTCACCTCCAGATACGTGTGTCTACGTGTGCGCACATGTATGCGTTTACTGTAAGCGCGTGTGCGCGTGTTTACATGTGTGAGGTGGAAGATTCCAGGACAGTTCCTTCGGATCAGTTAAGCTGAATAAATGGTGCAGGCCAGGCTCTGCTGGACGAGAAATGTACCCTGCCTTCAGCTTGCTGCACGAGCCAGGTAGGCCCTTAACATAATCCAGTGAAGTTGGCGTTATTAGGCTCCCCGTTTCACAGCTGAGTAAACTGCAGCTCAGAGAGGCTGAGTCGCTTACCCAAAGTCACACAGCTAGAAAGGGACAGGGTTAGGATTCAAAACCATGAGGCCCTAAGCACGCATTAGCGGTTGGGCAGGTGTGAGCATCCTGCTAGTGAACTTTCTAGGAAGGAAACGAAGACCCAGGGAGGGAGATAAGCACATGTCATGCACCCACCTGCTAAGCTGAGCGTGCTGAGGACGAACTGGGTGCCGTACAAGATGGTGAAGCAGCACTCTTCCTTCTGGCGGACTGCTTTCGCACGCTCAAAATCCTTGGAGTTCTTCCCTGGGCGGATTTCCTTTATTTCCATGATATCCACTGAAGGAAAATTAACATCAGCCAGTCAGAAGCCGGAGTTCACTCCATCTGAGGCTGCAGCCGTGTGCCTGCACCCCAGACACACAGAGCCCAGCTCTTCACTCCCCAGAGTGGAGACAAGCTGGGCCAGCCCCACAGCCCCGCCCCGCTTGCAGGATTATGTGCAAAACACGAAAAGCTTGCTGTTCTCGGCCACTAAGTACTGGGAGACTTGTTGTACAGCAATAGATGACAGAAAAAGAGCAAACCCATCCTCCCTAGAACCCCCGCTGCCACGCGATGCCAACTCACTCCCAGCCAAAGCCTACCTGGCCAGGATGGCACCTGACCCAAGGGTGACCCCTCCCTCCACGGGATGGCCATCTGATCTAAGGGTGACCCCGCCACACACAGCGTGGCCATTTGGCCCAAGAACGACCCCCTCCCCTCACAGGATGGCCACCTGATGCAAGGGGGACCCCCCTTCCTGCCATAGGATGTCCCGTGAACTAAGGAGTGTCACAGAGTGACAAGTCCATCCATCCTTTCCTCCCTTTCTTCTGTCAAAAAAGCACCTCTTCCTGGGATGAACCCATTTCACGTGCTTGAGGTGAAGAGGATCCACACCCCGGCACCTTTCACCACAACAAGCCAAAGGAGGGGCCAAGGGTCCCAGGAATGACCAAGATGTCCCACCCCTGGCACGGTGATGGGTTCAGGGAAGAGCACATGGCCTAAGCTGGGCCCACCAGCATCCTCCTGGGACTTATTTGGCCAAAGCTATTCATCAAATTTCTCCTTCTTTTTTGCTTTGGTTAGTGGGAAATGAGTTTCTGTCACATGTAACCATAAGAATCCTGGGACATACATCTTTGTTCTTACACTGAACAGAGAAACAGGAAAGAGAGGTATTCGTGGAAATGAGAGAGTAGGGAAGGAGACCTCAGCTTTGACCTGGGATCAAGGAAGCAAAGAGACCCAAGTGAACAAAGGCATTTTAGCGAGTCAGAGCTGAACTGGCAGGAAAGGTTCACAGCCATTCACACATAACAATAGGAGGAGGGGACAGAGTATTAAATTAGGGGAGGAGGGGATGGAATGAACCAAAGCCTTTTTTTCTTTTTTTTTTTTTTTTAATTTATTTTTGGCTGCTTTGGGTCTTCGTTGCTGCCCGCGGGCTTTCTCTAGTCGCGGCGAGCGGGGGCTACTCTTTGTTGCAGTGCGCGGGCTTCTCATCGCGGTGGCTTCTCTTGTTGCGAAGCACGGGCTCTAGGCACGCGGGCTCCGCAGTTGTGGCTCACAGGCTCTAGATGCAGGCTCAGCAGTTGCGGCGCATGGGCTTAGTTGCTCCACGGCATGTGGGATCTTCCCGGACCAGGGCTTGAACCTGTGTCCCCTGCATCGACAGGCGGATTCTTAACCACTGTGCCACCAGGGAAGCCTGAACCAAAGGCTTTTCACTTTCTTACCATGGATCTAGCTAGACTGAGAACAGTTTGGGGGACAAGAATCATGAAGTAAGGTGAAAAGACTTTAAATAAACAGCATTTGTTCTGTACCCTGTGTGTGGTGGTAGCTACACAAGTCTAAACATGTGATAAAATTCCTTGAAACTATACACCAAAACAAAAACAAACAAAAATTGAGTCCACATAAAAAATGGTGAAAACTAATTAGGGTCTGACTATCCAGCCATAAAAAAGAACAAAATAACGCCATATGCAGCAACATGGATGCAACACACTTAGAGAAATAAGTCAGAAAGAGAAAGACAAATACCACATGATAGCACTTATATGTGGAATCTAAAATATGACACAAATGAAACTATCTACAAAAGAGAAACAGAATCAGGGACATAGAGGATAGACTGGTGGTTGCCAAGGGGGAGGTGGGTGGGAAAGGGTTGCACTGGGAGTTTGGGATTAGCAGATACAAACTGGTATATGTAGAACGGATAAACAACAAGGTTCTACTGTATGGCACAGGGAACTATATTCAATATCCTGTGATAAACCACAATGGAAAAGAATATGAAAAAGAATGTATACATATGTATAACTGAGTCATTTTGCTGTTCAGCAGTAATTAACTCAATATTGTAATTCAACTATTACTTAATAAAAAATAAATTTAAAAAAACTAATTAAGGTCTGTAATTTAATAATATTTTACCAGTGTCAATTCCTGGGCTTGACAACTATGGTTATGAAAGATGTTATCACAGGGGGAAACTGGATGAATGGTACACAGAAACTCCATATTATTTTTGTAATGTCATCATGAGTCTAAAATTATTTCAAACTAAAAAGTTTTTTAAAACACTTATCAAGGGACTTCCCTGGTGCAGTGGTTAAGATTCCGCCTGCCAATGCAGGGGACACAGGTTTGAGCCCTGGTCCGGGAAGATCCCACATGCCGCGGAGCGACTAAGCCCGTGCACCACAACTACTGAGCCTGCGCTCTAGAGCCCGCGAGCCACAACTACTGAGCCCACGTGCCACAACTACTGAAGTCTGCACGCCTAGAGCCCGTGCTCTGCAACAAAAGAAGCCACCGTAATGGGAATCCCGCGCACCGCAAAGAAGAGCAGCCCCTGCTCGCCGCAACTAGAGAAAGCCCGCACAGAGAAAAGAAGACCCAACGCAGCCCAAATAGAAATTTAAAAAAAAACCTTTTTAAACCCACTTAATTATGGGTGGTCCTATTATGGGGGCGGTGGGGGGGTCAAGGGGTCCTTCATTCCTCAAAAAATAACAACAAAACACAGAGTCTGTGTGCGCGCTCAGATTCACAACTTTCTGGGGGGTTAAATCAGCACCGCTGATCTACCTGCTTCAGCAGTTATCTGAGAACATCTGAGGTATTAATGTTTGTTCTCAGAAATCAGTGACTTACCCAGCCCAGCTGACTGCCAGTTAAGAGTCTAGTGACCTTAAGCAATACTCTTTTTTTCCTAGCTAGTCTAACAATGATTATCTAACCATTCTCTTTCCCCATAAAATATCTCTCAGAGGGAATTTCTGAATGGCCAACTGTGAGCTTTTTTCCTTACAGCAAAATTATAATAAAAATTTGATGCGTTCATAGCTAACGAAAAGAATTTCAGATAATGTAACACTGTCTTCAGGCAATCACCAAGGCTCCTCAATTCCTTCTAAATCACCCCTGAATCTGTCTTCTACCCATTCCCAGGGCCAACACGATAATCCAAGCCACTCTCACCTCTCGCCTGCGCTACTGAAGTAGCCAGGAGCTACCCCCATAGTCTTTTCTATGACATGCAGACACGCTCAAGCCACCCCTGGGCTTCAAGCTTGCCGATGGCATCCCAGCGCTATCAGGACTAAGAACCAAGGCCACGTGATGACCCTGCCGACCCCATCCGGATCAGCTGCGCACCTCGCTGCTGGGCTCCAGCCACACTGGCCAGCAGCTTGCATTCACTCCTCCTCAGGACACCGCCGCCGGCCCTGCTGGGGATGCTCTTAGCCTAGCTAGCTCCACGTCCTCCCTTCCAGTCTCAGCTCAATCACCGTCAGACGCACAGAATACCCTCCAACTACTGCTATTACACACACCAAGGCCCTCTTCCCCACAGCACTGAAGAGGCCAAGCGCTCAGTGGTGTGAACCATGGGTTCATGGCTCCTTCCCTAGATGGTGCATCTTTCCTCACCACTGTATCTCCACCCCTAGCAGAGCAACTGGTACACAGTGGGGCCCAATAAATAGTTGTTGAAAGAGGAAGCGGACAGAGAGAGATGGGGACACAGACAGGGACAGAACTGGAGATGGGACAGAGGGGGAGGCAGCGGGAAACAGACACACACGGATACGAACACACACAAATGGCAACGACCAGACAGGGTAAAAGAGGGGCAGAGACAACCCGATATGAACAGAAGACAAGCCATCCGGATGAGGAGGGAGGGAGATACAACCATGCAACGTACAAAGTCAGAGAGAAAGAACAAAGTCAGAGAGAAAGAAACATGGGAGACGGGAAAAGAATAAAATATAAATAGCCACTCTGATGATGCAAGCAGCCCTGATCATGCCTACACTACCCTTCACTTCAGCGCAAGCAAGGAGCCTCTGGCGGCCAGCCCTGTCCCGGGAAAGGGCCGCAGGCATCCACCCTCATCAGCCAGGACTGGTTGCCTCCATGATGTCATCCTGATCACTTCCCCCTTTCTTTCCCCGGGATTAAGTACTGGCCTATTCATCATGCTTCTGATAAGACTATGCTTTCTCCATTGGATTCCCTTTGTTCCACCGTCAAAGATCAGTTGATGATTTGGGTGGGTCTATCTCTGTTCTCTCTGTTCTGTCCCATTGATCTAATTGTCTATCATTTCCCCAACACCTCACTGTCTGGATAGCTATGGCTTTAGAGTAAGTCTCAGAGTGGGGCAGCACACACCTCTGACTTTGTTCTTCTTCAATACTGCACTGGCTATTCTGGGTGTTTTGCCTCTCCATATAAACTTTAGGATCAGATTGTCAATATCTATAGAATAACTTGCTGGGATATTGACTGTGATCGTGTTGACTCTACACCAAGGTGCAAAGAACTGACATATTGAGTCCTTCTACCCATAAACGCAGAGTATTTATTCATCATACTTTGTCAGCCAGACATTCTCCTGGATGTACACAGTCCTGACCTCCAAAGGTCTTACAGACACACTAGCTTCATCCGTGAGACTAAAAATAAAGGCAATAATAATAATCATGTACGGGCTTCCCTGGTGGCGCAGCGCTTGAGAATCCGCCTGCCGATGCAGGGGACACGGGTTCGAGCCCCGGTCTGGGAAGATCCCACGTGCCGCGGAGCGGCTGGGCCCGTGAGCCACAACTACTGAGCCTGCGCGTCTGGAGCCTGTGCTCCGCAACGAGAGGCCACAACAGCGAGAGGCCCGCGTACCGCGATGAAGAGCGGCCCCCGCTTGCCACAACTAGAGAAAGCAGACTAAAAATAAAGGCAATAATAATAACCATGTACGGGCTTCCCTGGTGGCGCAGTGCTTGAGAATCCGTCTGCCGATGCAGGGGACACGGGTTCGAGCCCCGGTCTGGGAAGATCCCACGTGC